>NW_026693206.1:0-61573 GCF_021218885.2 Marmota monax | reverse complement strand
ATTTGAATTTTTGGTGGATGGACCATGGTTGAGGATAATAGAACTCCTAAATAATTAATTGGAAAATTTAATTGTATTTTATCTATTGCTATCTCTAGATTACAATTTTTTAATAAGTTTGTAAGTGTGGCATAACATTCCAGCAATATGTTTTTATCTTTATGTACCAATAATACATCATCCATATAGTGAAATATTTGTAGTTCAGGATTTTGATTTCTAAGTGGCTGGATTGCTTTGTTAACATATATTTGACACATATGGACTGTTAGCCATCCCTTGAGGGAGTACTTTCCATTCATATCTTTGATCAGGACCTTCATGATTTAATGCAGGGATAGTAAATGCAAAACGTGGACTATCCTAGGGATGAATTGGAATAAAAAAAAACAATCTTTAATATCTATAGCTAAAACATGCCAGGTTTTTGGCAAAGCAGACAATTGAGGAATCCCTGATTGAGCAGGTCCCATAATAACAATCTCATTATTAATGGCTCTTAAATCTTGCAATAATCTCCATTTACCAGATTTCTTTTTGATGACAAAAATGGGAGTATCATGGGTAGATATGGAAGGTTGTATATGTCCTTCCGCTAATTGTTGTTTGACCAG
The DNA here is from genome assembly GCF_021218885.2 of Marmota monax. Classification (NCBI taxonomy): domain Eukaryota; kingdom Metazoa; phylum Chordata; class Mammalia; order Rodentia; family Sciuridae; genus Marmota; species Marmota monax. The sequence continues at coordinate 60,959 of NW_026693206.1, read as the reverse complement.
ATCATGGGCTACTTGTATCTTTTCTTTAGTCAGGGGCCACTGAGGAACCCACACTGGTCTTTCTGATTTCCAAGTAATTTTGATTGTCTCAGTGGCCCTTTCTGAAAATCCAACCCATGTCTGTCTGTTCCTTGATCTATTTGTATTCGTGCTGCTATACCTTGCCATTGTTTTCCTAATCTTTTTTCTTTCCTAAAGCCTTGTCTAGCCCTAGTAGTGGGCGCATTAGGATTGATGTTATTTGTTAACGTCAAACCTAATTGATCTAGGACATCTCATCCCCATAAATTTATAGGAAGATGATCCAATACATATGGCTGTATAGTTCCTTCACATCCTTCAGGATCCTTCCAATCTAATATCAAAGAACTTCTATGGGGATTAGTCGCCACTCCTAGGCCTCAAAGCGTTTGAGTGGCTTGTTGTAATGGCCAATGTTTTGGACATTCTTGACGAGATACAATGCTAAGGTCAGCACCTGTGTCCAGTATCCCATTAAACTCATGTCTTTGAATATTTAGTTTTAGCATTGGGCGAGAATCTAAATTTAAAGACAACATAGCCCAATCTACACCTGTGGAGCCTAATCCCCTGGAACCTCTTTCTACACTATGACTAGGAAATTTATTATGTAGGCTGGGTATTATTAACAACTGTGCTATTCTATCTCCAGGTGAAATTACTGATATACCTCTTGGAGAACTAGCTATAATTTTTATTTCACCTACATAATCGGGATCAATTACCCCAGGACTTATCATAAGTCCTTTTAATGTAGATGAACTATGTCCCAATAATAAGCCTACTGTTCCTTGGGGAAGAGGTCCTTTTACTCCTGTGGGAATGATTTGAACTCCCATCTCTGGAGTTAATACTGCTCGGGCAGAGGCACAGATGTCCAACCCTGCGCTCCCTCGGGTTTGTCTGATGAGGGATTTAATGGACAATGTGTCCTGGGCACTACCCTGATGGTGTTGTTGGGTTCCTCCACTGCCCCGTAGATTTGTGGTTGTGGGCCCGGGAGCATTTGGCCCCCTGTCCGTTTTTTGGCAATGGAGCCTGATGTCTTTCTCCACGATATCCATTTTTGATAAGGGAGTACCCTCTATGGTGGTTTGAGAATGGCATTCATTAGCCCAATGTCTCCCTCTACGGCATCGTGGGCAAATACCCGGTATTTTATTCCTTTGATACCTACTTTTGTTAAACCCTCCTCCTATGGGGCAATTCCTTTTAAAATGTCCTGTTTGTTCACAATTGTAGCATGTTTTTGGCCTGGCATCTAAAGCCTGTTGTACTGCAGCTGCCAAGACTTGCCCTTGTTCATTAATATCTCTACATAATTTAATATATGTGTTTAAATCTTCATGTCTCCATGGTCTAATAACCTCTCTACAGCAACGATTTGCTTGGTCATAAGCCAGTTGTTTTATTAATGGCATTGCTTGTTCTGTATCCCCCAAAATTTTGGCAGCCGTTTGAATTAGCCTATCTATAAAGTCAGCATAAGGTTCATTAGCTCTCTGTATTACCTTAGATAGCTGACCTTGTAAATCTCCATGTCCTTGTAAAGTCTTCCATGCCCTAACTGCGTCTGCAGCAATTTGTGCATATATAGCAGGATCATATTCAATTTGTTGCCGTTGACCCTCATAAGGTCCTTTTCCTAACAACATATCTAGATTTCTTTGAGGGTAACCGGCTGCTGCATTTCGCCTAGCTGTCTCCGTGCAAAATTCCTCATTGGCAACCTTCCATAACAAATATTGTCCTCCCTTTAGTACAGATTTACACATGCTAGCCCAATCTGCTGGCGTCATGTTCAAGTTAGTAATGGACTCGACCATGCTTACCGTGAAGGGAGCTTGGGGACCATAGGTTGTTACAGCCTCCTTTAACTGCTTCACTGTTTTAAAATCTAAAGCACGGTGAATTTGCTGCCCTCCTACCTGTTCAAGTACAGGGCATGCTAATCTTTGAGGTCCTGTCTCAGGATCCCATTTATCAACTACGGGGTTTGAGGGCCACTCAGCTGTCTCCATCGGTGGGGCTGTTGGTTGAATTACGCCCTCTTGTGATAAAACGGAGTTAGTAACAGCCTCCTGTTGTGGCCTTTTTCCTAACAACCCCTTTTTCTTTAAATTTTCTTCCTCTGTCTGACTAGCTCGAGAGACCTTCTCTTTTGCTTGATCTAAAATGTCTTTCTCCATGGTCTGAACCTCTAACAATTTGTTTAACATCTTTTCGGTTTGTTTTTTACTAATTTCTAATCTACTATAAAGATAACGCAACCCAATAAGATAACACAAAACAAAACCGAAACTGAATGAAACAAAAACGGAATAAAAATCGTTGTATCAATTTTCTCTTCCTCAGGGCCGACAAACTTCAAACCTTTAGTCAACCATTTTTTCCAGTTTGCCTGAGAAATTTCTAGGGATAGGCAGCTTGAAACAAAAACAAAATAAATCAAAACAAGAACGCACTGTTTTTTGAATTGATCACCCATTCTCTCGCCTTCCCTCAGGGGCGAGCAATTTCACTTACCTCCAAGCTTCAGACGTTCCCCGTACAGGCCACCAAATGCCGCAGTCTGGCTGGGCACAAAATCACGAGCCACCACACAGCTTGTAGATTCAAACAGCAACTCTTTATTCTCGAACTCACACCAGCCGTCTACAATCATGTTCTGGGGAAATCCACGTTCTCTGCCCAAATCCACCCCCACTGGGCTTCTGTCTCCCAAAAAATACTGTCTGAATCCCGTGAGAACTCAAGGGGAACTCAGGCAACAGGATACGCTCTATTCCCAGCAGGAATAACCTTAAACCTGGAACCTAAACCGGGAACGCCCTAAACCCGGATCATCCTAAACCGGGAACACCCTAAACCCGGATCCGTCTTGGTCCTTGAGCAAGGTCACCTACATGCAATGTCACTGCAAAATGTCCTATTTCCACGAGTCCTTCCACTAAGCAACATGGGGTACGCTGGCAAGGAAATTGTCATACCTACTTGGCTAATGGCTCCCAGCAGTTTGTGGATACTTTTTTCTAAAACTCATATGAGGTCTAGGCTCAGTGTGAAACTAATAGTAATTGTCCCTACTCCTGAGTAGAACATGATGAGGTCAGTTAAATTCACTGAAGAAAGTCCATGTGAATTATTCAATTATTTCTTTAGTGGATAATGAAGGCTTGACCTGTGTGCAAGTCCCCAGAACTCTAAGTACAGTTGAATACCACCTCCTGGGAGAAGCAACATGTCACAGGAAGAAAATAGAGTAGCAATAAAAAGTCATGAGTGTTGGGTGGTGGTGATGTTTGCACAGTGGGAATGTGCCTGAGGAACTTTGATACCAGACAATTGAGCTAAATAGAGTCATAAACTTATAACGAAGGTTCATGCCAATAAAAAGCAGGTAGGGTACAACTTTATCTGAACATCATCCCTAACACATTGAGAAGCTGTCCGAAAGTGAAAAATGGAATTGCAGATGTTGACTAGTAGTAATGCAAAATAAAACCATTCCATGAGCACCTTCAACTCTTGTCATTGTCTAAAGATCCCTGTGATTGTCTCCTCTGTTTGTTAGTTCCTCACATATGACACATTAAGAGTGAAAGATGGTCGACAACCTCTGTGCAGAAACACTGAGGCCCATGAAATTGTGCTGCTCAGCCTGATGATCCATGCTGTTCTGCCTGCAACATACAATAGCACCGAACTCTGGCTGTCTTGTACAGAGTTTGCCCAGCATCGTAGGTGCTAGAAACCTTGACTCCTCCATTGCGGAGTTGACAGGGTGTGTAGCATGAATCTGCAGTGCAGAACAGCTCTTAATCTCAAATGAGCAGTGACTGTTAGTTGACCTCTGAGGACGTTTGGGTTCAGTACCTGCTGTTTTCATGTCCTCAGTCTACTTTGTGCATCTGCAACTTGAAGGTGTAGCCCATTCATCTACAGGGTGATCTGGTTTAAAAGCAATGATGGCACTGTCACTGAGTTGAGAGAAGCACTTGTTGTAGAAATTTAAAATAATTATGAGGGAGAAACCAGAAGAATTCCTATGACTAGTTAACAATTGAAATATTTTTGTCTGCTTAAAAAAGTTAAGCAAAGGAGAAATATTTTCTTATGAGGGTACTCAATTTTAGGAATTGGGATAGAGATTCTAAGCGGTGTATTCCATCAAGTAAGAGAACATCTGGCCTACCAATGGCATTGTAGGAAAGCCTTGCCCAACTGACATGTTTTGTCTTTCAAAATTAATGCTTAGTGGTACATGTCATCCAACTTTGTGACATGGAACTAACTCGTGCATCAGTGCTTGATAGAACAAAAGTCAGAACAAGGTTGTGTGGAAATCCAGTCTGGCTGTAGAATGTTCAGCCACCTTCTTGGCTGTGGAAATGGAGACTGTCCCAAGGGTTGGATCAGAGTGAAAACTCCAAACCCACCCTCCATTCCCTGAGCAGGGATGGTCTTTATTTATTGGACAAGAAGGAAGCAGCTGAGATAGAGAGATTGCCTGGCCTTACTAACAGCAGTCTAGTGCCACAGTATGGCTGGGCACAAAATAATGGAGCCCCCACACAGCCTTGTAGGTTCAAACAGCAACCTTTATTCCCAAACTCTCACCAGCACTCTACCCACACTTCCCAGGAACACACTGCCTCCACTGGGCTCCGCGTGCCAATTCTCCCAGAACCCCGCGAGAACTCAATGGGAACTCCAAAGTAGCAGGCACATGAGGCAGCAGGATCCGCCCTAATCCCAGCAGGATCAGCCCTAATTCCAGAGCCTCCCTAATCCTGGAGCAGGGTCACCTTTCAACCATTCCCTCTGGCAAAAATGCCAGGCATCATTCTGACTAAACTGTGGCTCTCAACAGTCTAGTAGGTGACTAACACCACCATGAGAGGAAAATGCAGCCATGTTGCGTCCTCATGTTCCCATTCACAGAAGCCACGCAGGGCAGCACATATATCTGGCTTGTTTAGTTCTTGATCTCAGATGCAGAGAGATTCTCTTTCACAGCAGTCAGCCACTGCAGGACTTGGGTGGTCTCCATATGGAGCATGTCTCCACCTTGAATCCTTTGTTACTTTGGGGAAGTTTGAGTTCCCTGATGGGCCAGTCCAGGTGGTGAGTTCATTCCTGTGGCAAAGGAGGTGGAGCCTGCAAATGAGAAGGAGTAGAAAAATCAGAGTAAGAAAGACACTTCCAGGGAAAAGAACATTTTGTTCATAATATTCTCTACTGGGTGCTTCCATCTTGCCCTCTGTCAGAGCTAGCTGCTCAGGTATATTTATTCATAGTTCAAAGCTAGTTGAGGGCAAGTATCAACAAATATTCAACAAGCCTTAGCCTAATTCACCAATGGTTAGCTGAGTCAAGAACCTCATTCCCTTGGTGCTGCAGTGCTCTGCTTTCAACCTGTGATGGGCTGAGTTCTCTGCTGCTTGGTACTGATCCTCACCAAGGACAAGTGCTATATTTGATGACAAACACCCCACCTGAGGATCACAAGGCCAGACCCAATGTGACTCCTCATGTCTCACATGTTAGAAAGGTCTTCCTCCAATTGAGATTAAATGTAATGTTTTTGAGAAATAGAAAGCTGCTCTACTCCAGCTTCTTCAATATAGATAATGTGAAGCAAAGCAAAGCATAGAGTACAGAGTCATGGAAACAGGCACCTCAGGGTTCTCATGAGGGCACACATCATGGAACAGTTTCATGGTCAAAGTCATGGTGCTATCAAACTGTTGACAACTTACATAACTTCATTGCTGCCCTGTTTCTGGCCTGGTCACATTTCCTCCTGTAAAGCCCAATTCTGCTTTCTATGTAAACACAACATGCATTCATTGTTACATCAGTTCCAATCCACTGTGATTTACGCTTTATAGTCATTTTAGATGTTTTCTTTTCATTCTGCAGGATTTTCAAACTTTAGAATCCCATAAGACTGTTAAGAGAATTTTTATAAGGCCTTTCCTAATTGATCTAACCAATCTTATTGAACCAATCTTGTTGAGCAACAGCTTTTAAAGATTTTAATATATCATTAATGAGGGAGACAGGTCTATATTATAATAGTTGGAAGATTCATCTATACATGTGAATTATTGAAGTCAGTGTATTTGAAAATGAATGCCAAACTTTTCTTCCTAGTGGGGGAGGGAAGACCACTGAAACTTCCTGGACGAACTTTATTTTCTGTCTCTCCATGAGAGTTATTTGGAATGTCTAGGAGGAGTCACAGACTTTTCACATTTTGCCACATGTACTTTATCTTGCCTCTTTCCCTAATTACACTTTTCCCAACAGTTTGAGAAGAGTATTTGTGTCTCATACCCCTGTACACTTAATGCCTTTACTCTGCTGTGAATTGTCCAGGACAGCACATTCTCTCCCATAACCTTGGAAAAATCCTACATTCAGGAAACTATAATTGACACAATACTTTCCTCCAGTCTATAGCCCAATTTGTTAGTCATCCTGTTGTCATCCTCCATGCTTGATTTAAGTCCAGGGTCCCACAGTTCATACACTTATCACATCTCTTTAGTCTCCTTTACAGTTGTAGAAAATTTTCAAGTTTGCCTACTTCTGAAATTTAGAAGCAAAGACTGTGGCATTTCTGTGTGTGTGTGTGTGTGTGTGCGTGCGCGCATGTACACACATGCGCTGCTTCATTGGTGATTATGTCTTCAGCTATTATGTCAAAAGCCAACATTTGCAAAGCACATTTTACCTCAAAAGTAACATTGGGAAAAAAAATAGAAAGCAGAAATCAAATCCCAAATATGTGGCACCAGGCCTACAATATAGAAATAGCTGTCGACGTGTCTGCCATGCTTACCAAATTGAGTCAGTCTAAGAACTTGGCAGGCAGGAGGTGACTAGAACATGACAGCCTTCGAAGGAGGGGTCGTATCCATGGGCTCTTCACTGGCAGCCTGGGAGGTTGGTGGTGCAGAGGCCTTGTGTGCCAGGATGGAGGCCAGTGAGTGGACCTTCACTGGCAGCATGGTAACCATGGGGGCATTGGGAAGAGAGGCTCTTTGCTGTCCAGCAGGGTTCCCAGATGCAGGCTGAGGGGTGGGTGGTGGTACAATGGAATGGGACAGATTGGGGTTGGGTTGGGTGAACTAAAGGGTTGGGGGGCCTGGGAAGACTTGTCCCTTTGCTGGCTGCCTGTGCTGCCTATGGCCATGGACACTGCGGTGTGGGCCAGAGCTGTCACTGGATGCAGAAGATGGGAAAATGACCGCCATGGAAGGGGGGGTAGTGTCCATGGCCCTGTCCTCAGGCAGCACAGCGGGATTCTGGGAAAGGTGAGCCGATGACATGGCAATGAGGGGTGGAGGGACACTCCTAGTGGAGTGTTGGCCCTGGGTATTGGGGTTGTGGGTGGAAGGGACAGGAGTGGGTCTTAGGAAGGAATGAGGAGGAGGAGGAAGAGGAGCAGCAGGAGGAGCAGCCAAAGGAGAGGGAACATTAGGAGGAGGAAGAGGAGGAGGAGGAGGAAGAGGGCGAGGATGAGAAGAAGAAAGAGGAGGAGGAAAAGTAGGAGGAGGAGGGGAAGGAGGGTGAGGATGAGAAGAAGAAAGAAGAGGTGGAAACGGGATTGGAGGAGGGGGAGGAGGAGGAATAGAAAGAGGGGAGGAAGAGAAGAAGTAAGAGTAGCAGGAAAAGGAGAAGGAGGGGGAGGGGGAGGAGGAGGAAGGGGAGAAGGGGAAGGGGGAGGAGGGCAAGGGGAGGAGGAGGAAATTGAGGAGGAGGAGGAGGATAAAAAGGAGGAGGAGGAGGAGGAGGAAGGGGAGGAGGAGAAGGATAGAAAGGAGGAGGAGTAGAATCAATACACATGTGGGTTGGGGAATCAAGCCTCTGCTACCTAAATTGTCACATAGAATTAGTGACAACCTAAATCCTTGTGATTGTTTCATTTCAACTCTTCAGTTATAATCCCAGATTATATTGGGATGGCATATTGAGTCCCACAAGTTTTATTTCTCATGACTTTTTGATATGAATGAAGAATTTTAAACATTTCAAACTTCTTGCACAGGAAAACACTGTTTTTCAGGAATTTTTTTTATTTATATTTATTTATTTTTTTAGTTCTCGGCGGACACAACATCTTTGTTTGTATGTGGTGCTGAGGATCGAACCCGGGCCGCCCGCATGCCAGGTGAGCGCGATACCACTTGAGCCACACCCCAGCCTAGGAATTTTTTTTTAAAGAAATTAAATATGCTGTGCTTGTGGGACTAAATTAAATTAAATATGCTGTGCTTAGGAAACATCACTCTTCCCTCATGGTAAGTATCCTAGGGAAAGCCACCAGCACATCTTTCCCCACTGGGCTACCTGCTTCCAGGCAACATCCCCATTGTACTAGGAATGAGCCCCTTTGAATAAGACTCTCCTACTGACCACCTCCCAATAGCTTTGTGCACTCTTGTAATGCAGGGTGACAACCTATCATGGTCTTCTCATGATACATTATGAGCTGTCCTGGAACTATTAGCACCCCCCTGTTCTTAATCTTGACCATTCATTTGGCTCCAGCCAAACTTTGTCCTGCTGTTTCCTCAACTGCAAATAAGTCAAGTTACTTCTGTCCTCAGAGAATTAACATTTTCTATGGCTTCCATTCAGACTGCTCTTACTTCAGAAATGAACTTCTCCCTCAATCTTTTTAGGTCTTGTGTCAAATGTCCACCTGAGTTCTCAGCAATGGCACTGACCACCTTATCCAAATGCCCTGTCTCTCCCTTTGTCCATACCTTGCTTAACTATTTTTATAGGACTTATTAGTATCTAACATTAGATTATATCTTTGTTCATTTTCAGTCTTCTTCAGCACAGGCAGCTGATTCATAAGAGGAAACACTGTTTCTCTGTCCCCAAATGAATGATTTTGCTCCTTCCAGAAGAATGCAGCCTCTGTGCAAAGACAGTCAAGCAAAGGAGTCTTGCCAACAGTGCAAGGTGTTTCTGGGAAACAGCACATAGCTCTAGCCCCTAGGTCCAGGTTTTATAGAATCTTCTTTGAGGAAACAATTGAATATAGGTTGTTACAGATTGCCTAATGTGAGGAATATACAAATGGGGAAAAGCCAGTTCCTGAAAGAGACCCTTGTTATTTCACAATAAAAAAATCCAGGGGTTTCACCACAAACCTCAAAATGCTTTGGTTGACTCATGAATAATACTTTCAATTTGTCATTACTTATTTCTAAGCTTTTTACAATCATAAAATGCTTTTAAATAGAAAATGAATTTGTGAGTATGTGAAAGTTATTGATTATCTCTTGAATAGGAATGGACTTAATGCACTTAAATCCCTTAAAAATTTTGAAGCATCCTACTATGTTTCACGAGGGGATGGAGTTGGATAACTGAAAATAAGACAACCCAGGGTTTATGTAATGATCTAAAGGAATCCCTCAGGTCTGTGCTTCTCCTAGCACAATATTCTAACATAATGTTTCTCAAAAGGGTGATCTATGACCACTGAGCATCCTGAAACTTTTCAGAGAGTCCATAAGATTGCCATGGTAATTTCATGATATCACCAAAGTCTTTTTTACTTTTTTTCATTATTTTTGTCACAAGCTTACACTGGCATTCACCACAGGCTACCTGGTGTGTGGTAGTGCAACACGTTAAATGTAGAAGCAGATATGAAAATGTAAGTATCTTCTACTTAGCCAAACATTAGAGATATTTGCAAATATGAAAAACAATATCACTCTTCTCACTGTATAATTTTGCTTGGAAAATGTAGTTTGGGTGGAGTTTGTATAGTGTGCACTCTAGTAATTGAACACAGAGCCTCCCCCATGCTCAGTGTGTGCTATACCACTGCCTTTTATCTTTAGCCCCAGAAAATGTACTTGTATTAAAAAAAAACATTAGTTGATAGACATATAATGAATATATTATTGTCATTTTTATATGAAATAACATTAACAAATTATTTTCATATTTAATGACTTCTGAATTCTAATTTCTAATAAAATAAATGTCTATAGATAGTCTTCACATAAGCAAACATTTGAGTGCTGAATAACTTTTAAAAGCAGAAGGAAGCTCACAAAGTTTAAGAACTACTGTTCTAAGACATTAAGCTGTCAACAGATACACTCCTAGTGAATATTTTATAAATTAAATTTTAAGACAATGAAGACATAGTGAGACTTTGATCATTTCAATTAGCTGATTAATTTTAATTAGTTATATTTCTCTGGACTCCAAGATAATTGTGATTCATTTTTGTATTCATTATGTCTTCCTCTTTCCACAAAGGTTTTTATAAGAGACATTAGTTTCAGCTTATCTGTACATACAGTTAAATAAAGTCTTGCAGATACGAAACCATGGAAACCAGTGGAAAGTTTCTGCCCTAGTATTGTGGCTATGAGCACAGGGTCCTGAACTGAACTGGCTAGATTTATTCAACCCTTGGGTTTCCTTAAAGTATGGGTTATATTACTAATTCAATCAAAATTCTAGTTATATGATTACATAACTTCATACTTACAAAGAATCCAGAATAGCACTAGACCACTTAACAAATGTTAGTTACCCTTATATCTAATTTAGTAACATTAGCTATCATTATATTCATCACTGAGAATAGTATCAAAATAAGACTGGGAATTCTGGAGGGAAAGGGATATTAAAAACTTAGGAAGTATTGATGAATCAAAGGAATTAGTGGATGGTAAATAAATCTTCAAATGAGTCAGTTTCCTTTTCTGAGAAATCCTTTATGTTTTCATCCAAGAGTGAAGTTCTCCTTCTGGTACACTAACTAGTAAGCATATAATAAGGCTTCATTATGCAGTCTAAATATATGCCCCAACAAAGAAAACAAAGACTGCATGTTATGAAGACTAGTAATTATAGAAAAGGCAATCTGTTAGCTCCCAACTATATCATCTCCTAATGACATTGTTTCCCAAGCTGGGACAACATCTTTAAAATGATATTGCTAGAGGATAAAAGTCCTGACATAGCATCCTGAGAATCAATGAAAACCAGCCTTATAAAAGACAGTCTGTTGAGACCTGCTCTCATTGTTTGTACTACAGAAAGGACAACAGTAGGAATCATTTTAAATAGACAACAGTAGGAATCATTTTAAATAGAATACCCTAGATCTCATAAAATATTCTTATATCTGCACTGTGACTATGATGACCTGTGAAATGATAGTTTTTGTAATTTCTTTTTTTCATCATGGAAAACTGAACCCAGGGCCTCATGCATACTAGGCCAGCAGTCTACCACTGAGCTATATCCCCAGCCCAGGTGATTTTTAATCCTAATCAGTATATGCAGATGTTTATATTGAATATCTCTTCACATTAAAATTAGAGTCACTAAATATATTTTTCAGAGTATCAGAATTTGGTCCAATATAAGAGTACACTTTCAAATATCTGGTTTGCCCATGAGGTGGTGAGTGCCCCACAATTGGCTGCATAAAACAAAAGTCTACATATTTTCATTAGAAATAAATTTAAAATCCCACAGATCCATTTAATTCTGCTCTTTACTCTTTGCAGTAATGTGCAGCAAACAAGCCCACTGCCCTTCTTTTGCCCATGACAGAAATAAACCATTCTGCACAGCTACCCCTTTCATATCCTGGACAACTCTCATTCAATTATCCAACAAGTATTTATGGACCAGAAATTCTTCCAGGAACTTAAATTATGGCAAGGAAAAAAAAAACATTTAAAATGTATGCCTTCACATAACATATTTTTTGGGTGAATGTAAATTAAAAATAATAAATGAATATATAGATTGACAGAAAGCTGTATGTGCTCTGGAGAAAAGCAGGACAGAGGGAGAAAGAATTTGGGGATGGAGGCGAGATGTTAGTGAGAGGGGAGGATATTCTCAGAGGAAATAGAAGAGACAGGAGTGAGGGTTTTAGAAAGATTTATATTTGTCTATTGATTGAAATTTGCCACCTGCAACCACACCAAATAAATTTATTTATAATCAGGCATATTTAAAGTCTTTCATCCAAATATCTTCCATTCTTTTACCATTTATCATGTGCTCAAATTTCTACTTCTTCTATGCTTTGGGTTTCTTTTCCTTTTACAGACCCAGCCAGAAATGGGATAGTCTGAAATACAAAGTAGACTGAGAAAATGTCGCACCACCCTCATTCTGTGTTCCCTTTTCTGATGTGAGCAGCACTTCCTTCAGACTTTTTTTCTGACATCCACATCTGAATTACAAGTCTCCTCCTCACAATTATCTTAGCTTTATCATGTTACAATGCACCTCAAATTTGCCGAGCTCTAGGCTGCCTTCTAACAAGCTCCATGGCAGCAGGCATTCTGAATATTTCATTTCATCATTGTTCTTGACATATATTAAGTGCTCCTAGTAGGTTGAGTTAGATGAATTAATATTAAAAACTAAGGAAGCAAGTTTTTAATGTTAATTATTTTACTATTATTGTACTTTCCACTGATTCTATACGTAAACTCCAAGAGGCCAGAAAATTTTACAATGCTAATTGTTACATTGAAAGTTTCAAGAACAGGCATTGTCTGTATTAAGCATCAAAAGAACACTTGTTGAAGGATTGTACTTTATGAAACGGTCAAGTTTCATGTACAAATAGAAAATATATAATAGGCAAAAAAATTTTGAAATTCAATCTTGTGTTAATATGTTACTTTATATTTCATGAAAGGTGTTCTAGCATAGTCTCTGCAATTCTATGGGGTTCATAGGATAGAATGCTTTATTTCCATTTTATTAAAAGAGCAATTTTATGAAATTCTCAGAGATTAAAGAGTTTGAGGCATGGATGTCATCAGGCTTGAATCCACATCTTCCATTCAAGCTCTTACTTTCTTTATTCCACAGTGACTGCAGGGTTCTCAGGTGAAATGGACATTTCCTTGCCAAATCTGAAGTCAGAAGTTCCCCTTTGTCAGCTCTGGATCTTTCCTTCCCCTTCAATGGGCTTCCATTGCCCATGTTTACAATCACCCCTGGTCCAGACACAGGTCAAGTCTGTTGACAGTGAATCATGATCATTCCTTTCTCCAGGAGGAAGAGTTCTGTATACTAATCAGCCTGATGCTCTGCCTTTTTCATTGATTTGCTAATGTATTCCAGCTAGTTTAAAATTGTTTAAATATTTTATTTTATAAAATTTTCTAGCATGATACAGAAACATATGTACTGAAGTATTATCTTCAGAAGTTTTGATTAAAAAATAGACCTCGCCCTATCTTGCCAGAGTTATCTGATGTATTTTTATTTGTAATTTCAAAACAGAAATCATTTCTATTCATTGCAATTGTGATAATGATTTCAGATTTCAACTTTATTGCCTTGGGTGTATGAATAGAGTATTTCCAGATGGATGCCTGAGGTCAGTAACTTCTTATTTTAATGAAGGGAGTGAGTGCTTCCCCTATATGACTGATGGAGAGACGTTATTTTTAGGCAGCAACAGCAATTCAGTGTGTTTACCTTACATGGTATTACTTTCTCTGTATACAGGGCAGGCAGGAGTTGCATCTCCCTGATTCAGAGGGGCTGAAATTGTGCTAATGTCAAGAGAGTTCAGACATTGATGAATAAGGTAATCTATTCCAACAGAAATGTGGTGACAGAGAATTAAATAAGAGTGTTTCTGTGTGGTTGAGACTTGTCAGATTGGACTTCCAAGGTGGAAAAGATGTGAATAAGACATGTGGAATACAGTGGTCAAGCAGGCAAAGAATGGACACTGGGAATACAAAACTCTGGGTATAAGTCCCTGAATAGGAGCTTTTCCATGGTCTCTAAATGTCTTCTAGATATGGGCTTTTCCATCTTCTGTAAAGTAAAGTTATTCATACTTATGTCATAGGGTAATTCTAAAGATTAAATAGCATAATGTGTATAGAATCTCTGTGCACAAGAGAACATTAGCAGTGACAGACGCTTCTGGTTGGGAAGCTAAGGCTTTAGTGTAGAGTTTCCAGCAGCCTATCACAGCATAAAATCAGAAAATTTACAGGTGATAAGCACTGAGTCTGCACATTCCATTTAAAGAGAGTTGTTAGAACTCATAGTAATAGCAAAAGACTGATCCTTTTTTTATAATTTGCAGCATGATATTTAAGAGAAGAATAAACAGCAATATGCATTAGACATGATTGGCAAAGTCCATACTAACATGGTTAACTGATATTTGGCAAGGATGCCAAGAATATACAATGGGGAAAGGTCAGCATATTCACATAATGGTGTTGGGAAAACTGTATACATATGCACTTGTGTCACACATGAGAAACCAACTCAAAATTGATTAAAAATGCAAAACTAAGACTCAAGACTAAGTCAAGAAGAAAATATAAGGTCCTTGACACTGATCCTGGCAATACTTCTTGGAAGTAACACCAAAGACACGGGCAAGAAAAACCAAAAGAGAGAAATGTGGCTATTTCAATTTAATTTGTTTCTATACAACAAAGGAAACAACAAATTAAAAAGGCAATCCAGAAAATGGAATGAAATATTTGCAAACTATGTATCTTATAAAGGGTTAATATCTGAACTATATAAATAACTACTACAATTCAACAGCAAAGAACAAATTTCTCTATTACAAAATTGAGTAGAAGATTTGAATAGACCCTTCTTCAGTGAAGACATACAAATGGCCAACAGGTATATGAAAAGTACTCAATGTCACCACCCATCAGGGAAATGCAGATCAAAAACAAAATGTTTTTGTACACCTATAGGTATGATCATTATATATATACATTAAATAACTAGTATTAACATGGATGTGGGAAAAAAGGACCACACTTAGAATTTAAACTGGTGCTGCCACTATGGAAAACAGTATGCCATTCTCTCCAAAAAATTAAAACTAGAGCTACCATAGGATCTAGCAATCCTACTTGGGTAGGTATCAAAGAAACTGAAATCAAAATATGTTAATTTCAGGTTGTTCACAATGACCAAGACATAGAAGAAAATTAAATGTTCTCAGAGGATTAATGTATAAAGATAATGTGATACATACACACAGTGCAGTACCATTCAGTGTGAGGACAGAAGGAACTCTGACCACTTGTGACAACGTGAGGGAACGTGTAGAACAACCTAGTGAAGTAAGCCAGGTACAAATAATAAAAGCGGTTATATTATGAAACTAACACAGTCAAACTCAGAAGAGGTGAGTGCAGTGGTGGTTGCAGGGGATGGGAAGAGGGCAAATGTGGAGAATGAAGCAAAGGACTCAAAATTCTGGTTCTACCAGATAAATAAGTCCTAGAACACAACTGCAGAACACAGTGCCTATAGTTAAAACTGAGGTATACTTAAAGTTATACTAAGATAGTAGATGTTAAGTGTTCTCATCATACAAAATAATAGTAATAATGAATAAAAAGTTAAAAGGAAATTTTTATAGGTTCTGGTCAGGTTTATGACAGATCATAGTGATGGATTCATGAATATATAGATATTGCCAAACTCATCAAGTTGTATATATTAAATATGTACAGATTTTGAACATCAAATATCCCCCAAAATGGTGTTTTTAACGAGAAAAGAAAGATATATATTTGCTTCAACTAATCTATCTTTTTTCAATTAAATTTGCAGAAACACAGATACTGAATCTAAAAGGGTAGAAGAAAAGATGTTCTCCCCAACAATGCCTTTGGCTGCAAGAAACAGAAAAGTCATTAAATAAAAACTGAGTTCAGCAAGGACATTTTCTATGGCATATAGGAATTTGGAGCTGTGGCAAAATAGGAATAATTAATTGATTAATTAAATTAAATGATTAAGATTTCTTCAGTCCCTCTTGAATAACTTTGGTTCTTTCCATCTTCCATACTACAATCATCAGAATGGAAACATATGTCTTCAGGCTGGTCCTAATTATTGACAGCAAGATGGCTGCAGCATCTTTATCACATCCTTCCACAACAACATCCAAAAGCCAGAATGGAGAGAGGGCATATTCATCTCCTTGTATCCCTAAATAAGAATGGCTAGAAATATCCCAGAAGTTTCCCACCTGATTTCCCTTCATGTCCTTCTTGACAAAATTCTGTCAATGCCCATGCCAGCATGAATCAGTTGGCAGGGAGGTAGAATTACCATAATTGGCTTGGACAAGTCAAGCTTCACCCCTGGAGTTGGGTAGGAAGCCAAATTCTCCTGATGCTTAAAATCCCTGGGCAAAGCATGGACAAAATCAGTGAATGCTTGTAGGCCACCAAACAACACTATCTTCATTGGTAAAGCTATCCCTTGTTGGTCTCATCCATTTTATTCTCTCCTATTTTCATCATAGTGTATTAAAAGTACAGACTTTTTTTTTAATATTTCACAACCTCGGGTTTGTAGCACCAGTTCCCACTAGACCACTTGGTAGCATGTCTTATAAACAGCCTAATGTTCAGTTCACAAAAGAAGCACTTATAAGCACATTAAGAAATGTAATTGTCCATTAAACTTCCAACTCTCTGAAGATCAACAATGTAATCCCTCACTATACCTGGGAGGTAGGAAACAGCCACAATATGTCCAGCTGATTCTATTGCTTTTAGTTCCTCACAATCAGAGACTGTGAGCTTTGTGGTACCTTATAAACTCTTTAGGGGCAAGACTCATCTCCTTCAGTGGTACATTACGGGCAGCTAATATTTATTGGATGAATTAATCCATTTGTGTTATGCTGTTTGTGGCTCTACAGTCTGAATAGATGAGTATTACCTTTGGGAAGCTCATTAAGCCCGTATCTATTTATGGTCTGACTCTTCTTTACCCCAGGGAATCTAGATTCATCCTGCAAAAATGACCACTGTTTTGTGTTAGACTGAACCATCCTATTTCACAACACTTCACAGATTTGTGTTATTACTGAACATAGTGTGCTTGAGGAGTATAATGACAGAATTATTTCTTCTGACATTTCAGAGTTGGACAGGTTCCACTGTGGGACATTCTAACATGGCCTAGTGTGCAAGGCTCTCCATGAGCTGCTCGTGGCCACACTTCAGGATCCTGTCTTTTGATGACTGCACTAGCAGCCCTTCCTTCATTTTGCAATTTGCTTAATAGTCTCTCCTTTAAGCCCCTTTGGTGCATTTATTTGTCTAGACGTTGCCTCTGCCTGAAATGCCCTTTGTGACCTGATCTACCTTCTGAAATTATCTTCAGATTCATTCTTTTGCTAGACCCAAGGAGAAAAAGATACCTTAATTCTTTTTTTTTTTTTTAGAGAGAGAGAGAGAGAGAGAGAGAGAGAGAGAGAGAATTTTTTTAAAATATTTATTTTTCAGTTTTCAGCAGATACAACATCTTTGTTTGAATGTGGTGCTGAGGATAGAACCCAGGCCGCATGCATGCCAGGCAAGTGTGCTACCGCTAGAGCCACATTCCCAGCCCCAACACCTTGATTCTTTTAACCATGTTTTACTCTAGCTTTGGTTTGGTTTGGATTTTACCATGTTTATTTCCCTGTTGAGATGGTAAATTTCTTGGAGATGGATTCTGTTTATTCTCTTAAAACTTTGTCCCCATTGCCTTTTATAGTAACTTTAATGTAGATAATACTCCATAAATATTCATCCATTAAAATTTTTAATTCCACATAAACACAACAAGCAAGGAAAGATTTAAATATTAGAGAACTAGTGTCTGTATAAATTGTAATATTTTACTTGTAATCCATTTTCAGGATTAAATCCTTTGATGGACAGTAATTTTAGAGAAAAGCACATTCTCAGAGTTAAACTCACATTGAAAACTTCAATATGTTGAAGCATTTTGTTTTATATAATGTTTACATAAACAATTCAATGTGCTATCTGGCTGTCCAAAGCACTTTCATTTTTTTTTTCCATTTCTTTTTCTACCTCCTGTATCCCTTTTTTTTCTTTTCTGTTTCTATCACCTCATTATAGAACATTCAAATTGATGAAGTGTAAAATGATTCTGAAATAATTTTAAGTATAAATACTCTTGAGATGCTTTACTCATTAGTTCAAATGGGATATTAATGACAAATAATATCTAACTCCAACAAGCAAATTTCTAGCCTACAGTTTTGCTGCAAAAATTTAGAAATAGCTCCACCACTTCATAATAATTTCCCCTGTCACAATCAGCACTTGTGCTGCCACAGTTGTCCCATTCACAAAGAATACCTGTGGCATCCTCTAGGAGGCAAACATCTTGGGAGTCATAGCTTTGCTTTGTTCATTGATATATTTCAGGCATCTAGAAGTGTAGTTGGCTCACAGTAAAGACAATAATTGGAGTGAATGAGGGAATTCATATCTTCTGTAATTATACCTGTTTAATTGTAGTTGAAAGCTTCAATCTTATCATTTCCTCTAATCCTTCTTTCTCCTTTTTCTTCCAGCAAATGAAATGTTCCATGTACTTCATATGTGCTGGGTAAAAATGAAAATAATAGTAAATAACATCAACTTCATCTCTCTCCATTTCCCAATCTCATTCACACACCAAAATTTCAACTTTCAAAAACAGTTAAAGATCTTGTTACACTGATAAAGCCTTAATTGGAATCCAAAGTGTGCTGCAACTTGGCCCACCTGGCAGCTCTAATTCAACTTGGCAGTTACTCAACATTTTCTTAAAAAATTACTTACTACTTTGCTGTGTTCTATCATCCATTCCCATTGTCATCCTTTCATAGAATGCTCTGCCTTTTCTCTGTATGTCTCCACTATAGCACCTTTTTTTCACACAAAATTTTGTTGCCAGGCTTATCTTATTTCTCAAAGAGACCATCTTTGATTACTCCAAAAACTCCCTAAACAATGAGAGCAAATGTGGCTCCAGAAATTGGAGAGACATTAATGAATCATGAGATCCTTTCTCCAAGAACTATGTGCATGCACATCTTCCCAATATCCTCCCAAGGACTCAATAATGTCTTTATTCTCCTGACCCACAGTGAAATTTGTGCCACTCAAAAATAAACTTATATCCTCATGGTATCTACTTCTTTTCTCTTGAACTGAATTACCAATCCCTTGAGAATCAGGACCACGCCATGTACATACATACAATCCCTGGGAAAGTCATAATGCCTTAATCACTGCTTATAATTTTTAAAAACTTCAAAATCTGTACATTACTGAAGTCCATCATATGAACAATTCTTATCAAGATTAATGACAGTTAAACTTATATATATTTTTCTGTGCACACTACCTTTTGTATAATTACTTAGGCTTGTGTTCATAGCTACATTTAAAAAATATCTCCAAATGATGTTTGCAGTCATTCCAATTTAGTAAATTTTAAAAATTTAACTATGATTTTTGCACTTTCCCTTACTCTTTCTTCTCCAAAATCAAGTATTTATATACACATAATGTTAAATAAATTGTTATCTATTACTGTACAGAAACAAACCAGGGATACCAGTAGAGTAGAGGAAGGGAATCAAGCAAAGGGAGGAGAGGAGGCCAAGGGAAAGTACTGGGGGAATGAAATGGTGCTAATTATATTATGTACACATACGGATATACCACAAGGAACCCCATGATGGTGTATAATACTAAGGCACTAAAAACATTAAAAAGAAACAAACATACATTTTTAAGTCAAGTTTATAGCCAAATGTTTAAGAGCCAAAGTACAATAATAGAGAAAGAAGATAGCAGAGAATGCGATGGGGGAGAGAAAGAATCTCAGAGAGAAATCACTTTGCCTTCAAAAGTTTCCCAGTAACATGTAGAGGAAGTAGTTTTAAATTGCTAAATCAATTTATTTTATGTTAGGAAACACTCTTCTCTTGAAGAGGCCAAATCCCTTATCTATTTTAACTTATTTCTACAATTTTGTCTCTGCTATTAAAATATAAAATATCTTGGCTTTTTAATATACAGCATTCAATATATAGAAAATTCTCAGAATCAAAGATAAAGCCAATTTTAAAGAAACAGGTAATCATATTAGGATTCTTCTGCAAGAATTTACTTGTGTCACTCAGATTCTCAAAAGAGGATATAAACACATTTAGAATATACAAAGAACCATTCATCATTTGGTTAAAAGTATAAATCATCCACTGGGGGGAAATGTGGGGAGAAAAACTCAAGAGAAAAATGTGACTCTGGAATGCAAAATTAGTTTGGACAAATCATTAAAAAAACATACTGTATAAAAATAATTCTTTGCTACTCCCCACAGACTCAACAAAGAGAGAAATTCAGATTTCTGTCATCAAAAAAATATTCAATCTAGAAAAACAGAGAATAGAAATCAACTTCTTAACAACTAACCATTTCTTAACCTGCACTATTCTTCAATTTCTACAAAATATTGTCACATTTCTAGGATTATCCACATGGATACACCATGGATCGAATGAGACGTTCAAATGCCCAAGTCCTTACTTAGAAAAACTGTACAAATTTCAAGGGCTGGAAGATCATTAATGTGCCCAACACATGCAACACCTCTGAACCACCTCTAAGTCCTTTCACCTGTTGTGCTTGGATTAATGTCTAGAGTTTATGATTTAGTATGGTGTTGCTTATAGAAGTCCCAAGGATTCCTGCTCTGAATATTCTTGAGACCCCTGCAAATAAAAATTTAGTCTGATTTTACTGTATGATTTCTCGACAAGCTTTGCCACTTCAAGTAGGTACCTGAAATCTTATCTAACTGCATTAATGTTACCTCTAGGCTAATCTGACATGTTTGGACAAGAACTAAATTGGCCTTGTAAAACTGGAAAATAAATTCTACATCCACTCCATCCTTTACATACCACAATCCACATTTCCAATTCAACTCTACCTACATCACACTGGATTTTTTTCACCTGAAGTAGTAATCTTTACCATTTCTCTCAAGAGGTAACCATTCATACATACTTTAATTATTTTTTATATATTTAATAACCATTTGCTATTGTCTAAGTACTATTTTAAGTACTTTAAATATATTATTTTAATTAATTCTTACAACAATCCTTTGATATGTATATCATTATTTTTCCCATTTGAAAGATAATAACACTGAGGTACAAAGAGGTAAAACAATTTGCCCAAATCATACAGCTTGTAAATGGTGAAGATAGAAGTTTTAATTCTGCACCTTCTTAAGTACTATGGCTCTCTGAAATTACCCTCTCTAGATACCATTTTCATTCTATGATATTCTTCTACTCAAAAAAGCAGAAAGACGTCACTGACCCATTAAGTTAATATTTTTGACAAGGGTCCACCCTGTTTGATCAGGCCACTATGTCCACGGTTGAAGTTGAAGTGACTTGGTTGTTTTGTATCATGAGTTCACCTGCTTTGTTAGTTGAAACCACAGATCATGCCTCCCTCTTCTTTTCCCCTCCCATGTTTCTTTTCTGCATCATGTATTCTTTTTTCTCCTACTCTGCTCTCTGGATATGACCTCTTGCATATAAGACTCTCTTAACCTAACTAGATATTTGGACTTGATCCTAAATAGCTGGTTTTGCCTTGATATCGTCATTGTATGGCAATGTATCTGTCACTATGTTAGCCCATTAAGAATGGAGGATGGATGAAGAGACAGAGAACAAGAGAAGAATGACCAAAAAAGGTACTTATCCTATGTTGAAAACACAGCAAATTACAAGTGCTTATTATTTAAATGAAGTTTTGACTTCCAAAAAATGATATAACTGTTAAATTTTCAATTATATCCATGGCCTAATAGACATACTGTTACATAAACTATGATACTTCTAGCACTATCCCCTACAAAACATTTATATAATAACCTCAAATTCCATTTTGAAAACTCAATCTTTTAAGTAATGATTTATTTTTTGTAATTTCTACAAATGTTGCTACAGGGGGAAATGAGACACAAAAAGATAAATGTAGAAATTAAACTAGAATTATCTCTCTTATGCTTGATGATGCATTTATAAAGCCACATAAAAATATGAATCATCTTTATGACAATCATTACAAAAATTACTAATACTAGTCTTGCTTTAAGTCAGGAAATAGATTGCTTTGCTCAAAATTTAATCCAACTATTTCTTTACATATTCACTAAAGTGAACAGCATATTAAATGCTAGAGGGCAGCCAAGGACCATACACTCTTTGCAGGGAACAATTGACATGTTTTTATCATTACAAAATCTCTAAATTTTGACAGTATAATTAGACTAAATTGCTATAGAGGCTTGTTTGTTTTGATTTACCTGACCTATCAAATTAAGTCAAAACCATCAAATAATATTTGGCAGGGATAAATAATCCCATGCCTAAGCATACCCTATTTCATAACTCATTAGAGTAGGGATTTTTAGGTAGCAATAAATAATAAAGACATTCTATATGTCAGTAATAATACTTATCATAACAGGAGTTTCTATTTTCCAAGGCTCATGACATTTTATCTTTTGCTTTTCAATTTAATAAGAATTAAATTATCTTCTGTTGTTTTCTTGTTTATGTACCATCTTTTTCTTTATTCAGAGAACTGTCTTTTGGATATTGTTCTAGTAATTTACAGTTTGTGGGCTTTATAGGAAGATTCAGGGAAAGGAAACAAAACACAAGCAAAAATTGCCTTTGCTTTTGGATATTCGTAAAATGTTGTTAGAGGAGACATAATTATTTTTAAAATTAAATTTTGGGATTATAAAGTTCATTCACCAATGTTTCAGAATTATCTCAGTAACATATATAATAGTAACTTGGACTCAAAAAACCATAAGGCTTAAAAAAGTATGAAGATGCACTAAAATCATCAGAGGTTGATAATTTTTTTAACTGTTAAATTTTTGAAATTTAGATATAAGCAGTATTTTTAAGTCTTTAAATATCATCTAAAAGTAAAACTAATGCTAGTAAGTAACATATGTAAGAGAGGTCTTCAAAGTCATTCAAGCAAAACCTACGGTTTCATTTTCTACTGGAAAAAAAATCTTAGACCAGTACCATTTGTGCATAATTGGCTCTGCAATCAGTCTTTTCCTATTTGACACAAACTCCGTAGTATCACTTTATAATCTATTATTAAAACCCATAAA
Source organism: Marmota monax (assembly GCF_021218885.2). Classification (NCBI taxonomy): domain Eukaryota; kingdom Metazoa; phylum Chordata; class Mammalia; order Rodentia; family Sciuridae; genus Marmota; species Marmota monax. The sequence goes on along the minus strand of NW_026693206.1, from coordinate 37,868 downwards.
TTTGTGTCAACCCTTTGCTTTAAAATAGGCCAGCTCTTTATGCTTACAGAATACATTTTTATAATGCAATAATCACCTTCTTATCCTGACCTTAACTAAGCTTTAAGCCCCTTGGTTACTTTCCCAATCCTATGGACTTCAACTTGTAGGCCTTTTCTTAATTGACAATACTCTTTCATACTGTTTTTTTCTGTTGGAATGCTCTTTATTTCTAATGAGCATGATATATTTCTATACCTATGACTTGCTGTATTTATATGTTCAAAGTCAATCTCTATAAAGATTCCATATTCCATGAGCTGGGGTTGTAGCTCAGTGGTAGAGTGGTTGCCTAGCACATGTGCAGCACTGGGTTTGATCCTCAGCATCACATAAAAATACATAAATAAAAAAAAGGTTTTATGTCAATATACAATTTAGAATTGTATATTTTAAAAGGTTCCATATATTTTCAATATTTCTGCAGAAATTAAAACTATATCCCTAATGACTTTAAAATGGCTTCTTTTATAAGTGGTAAGAATGAAAGTGGTAAGAATGAGTCTTTTGTTGACAATTCTAAATCTTTGATAAAAAAATATTTTTGTTCATTTTTACATTTTACCTTTTTTATTTTGTGTCCAGTCTTTTTCAAAACCTACGATTTTGAATAAAAGGCAAGGATAAGCTATAAAACTAATAAAATCTGTTTCTAGCTGGAGGAGTACTGGTAATTTTCATAGAAACCCCCACAGGTGGCATGTTAAAATGAGCCATAGAAGAGGTATAAAAAGAGGAGTAAAACAGAGGAGATGAAAACCAACCCATACATTCCCTACCACTCGTAATGAATAAGTCATCAAATCCAAAATAAGCAAGAGAAAAGAAAAACTAAAATGAGCCATGTCCTTAAACTAACCAGATTGAAGGATTACAGGCAGAAATTATTGCTGATTTAGATACTCAAGATGATTTCTTTCACAGATCCAGATTGTCATATACTCTTGATGCAAATTATTTTGAGTGTATCCATCCTAAACCGTATAGAAACTACTACTCTGATGAGGATTGCTAACTTGCATAGGCAGCATCAACACATTTTTTGCACAAATTATTTATGTATTAGAGGCATATTTCAAAGCAATTTTACTCAAAATAAATATCAGAAATCAGATTTTTGTTTATGCAATAATTTTATGCTAACTGAAAAACTAAAGAGATTGGCTCATAATCACTGAGTAGTCCTGGTTAGGGCAGCTGGATTCATTATCTAAACACACAGGTCTAGACCAGTGAATCTCAAATATATTTCTGGCTGTGGTGGTTGAGATGCTGTGTTAAGTAGGTAAATTTCCAGTTTATTTAATTTATAATAAAATGTCCTCACAAACAGTATTGCTAACAGGGCCAAAATGAATGTGCGCTTACATGTGTGTCCTCTCCACATATGCAGCATTTCAAATTGATGACATGTAAACTATTTAGAGACACTTACAATCCCAGATGGCAACTTAATTTTATCATGAAATTATTTAAAATCCTCAAACATTAACCAATGATAAGCTATATTGACAAAGATATATGTGATTGATTAAAATTGATGCTTATAGTAGGTGGCCAAATTATATAAACCTGCTTTGTTGTGAAACTGTATTGAAAACACCAATCATAAACATAACCTGCCATTTTAAGATAACAGTTGTATCCAATCTACTAGCTGTTGCATTTTAAATTTTTTTACTATTTATCTGACTACTCCCTAACAAAATGCTAATATATATCTGAGACATAATCCATAAAAATAATTCAAATCTACCAAATGGAATGATTATCCAACTCTCACACACTCCCTCAAAATAGTAGGCTGAAAACACTCCTAAAGTCATATTTGTCCCCTTATTGTGTGTTTAATTTTATATTTCAGGAACTTGTGAGGAAAATGTCATGATGGCCATAAGAAACATCCAAGTTGTCTTGATACTCTACTTGGATCTATTATGCACTTGGTAAGATGGTGAATAATTATCTTAAAAGGGAGAAAGCTCATATAGGTCTGGCAACAAACAGGTCCCTATCTATCAGACAGGTAGAATATGGGACTTTGGGGGAGAATTTGAACTGACACCAAAATTCAAAGGTTTTATAACCAACATTGCTAGCTAAACTGACTTTGGACCTCAGGAGGTGTCCATCATCAAGTGACAGAGGTAAAAGAAGTCAATGCTGGTTTACAGATATATCCACCAATAAATTTGCACTACCTTCTGATATTTCAGTTCCACAATGTAACAGCCCTTACAAAGGGAAAGAAAGGAAATCTTCCTAATAGTCAGACCACATTCATTTTCCTTAAAAGGCCTACACAGTGGACAGTGGATAATGATTTTCCCATTTCTCAGAATTTTGAAAGCAACAAAAACCGAGGCATTGATAACAAGTTCTGAATAAGAAGCAATAAACTTCTGGAAATGGCAAAAGTACAAAAGAATTTGTGTTCTAAGTTAGTGCCCAACTGCAAAGCATTTTCTCAGTAGCAAAGTGGAGATGATAACACTTTCTGTGAACATCAGCCAACCTTTCTCCAGTCACTTCAGCTTGAACAATGGGCTCATACACAAGACAGTCAAGGCATCAGGTATAGAAGCAAGACTTGTGGTCATAAAGGATAGTTTTCCCTTCAACAAGACTATTCCAACTGCCACTTTCATTAAACACATCACATGCCATCAGTGGTACTTGATACTGACTCCTTGTAGCTCCATTCCCACTGGGATCTGCTCGCCAAGTTGACTATTTCCATGATGGAAGAAGGAACATCCTTCACCAGAACAAACACAGTAGATATAAATTGCCTTCCCTGAGTGCTCTACTTTTTCAATAAATATTAACCATAGGCTAATAGTTATTATGGTTCTCTATAATGATACCTACTCAACTTAGGTTCTGGCCAAAGAACACATTACCAGTAAAGAATTAGGGAGAGCTTCACATCTGTGGAACCTCTTATCCTATACCACATCACCTCAGGTTGGCTTGCTTGAGATAGCAGTGAAATATCCTATTGAAGAGTTATAGTGCTTGCTAAGTATTAATAATACCTCATTAGGGATGTCCTACAAGATTTTGTGTATTTTCTGAACCTGCTAAAAGTATGATACTACCTTTTCCCATAGCCAGATACATGCATCAGGGAACCAAGAGGTGGGAATGGACACAGTTCTTCTCTCCTGCAATCCTTAAGGGCCAGTCACAAAGCTTTGCATCCTGTTTTCCCCTTTTGGCTCTTCAGGTTTAGAGGACTGAATTTCTGAAAACTAAATGCTTCCACTAGAAGACCTAACAATGAGTCCATGGAACTTGCCTAGTCACGTTGAATTCTTTATACCATCAAGGAAATAGACAAAGGATTTGCATACTAACTTGAGAGCATAATACTAATTACCAAAGAGAAAAAAGAGTTGTGGCTGCATGATAAATGCAAGAAGGATTCAAGGAATTCACTGAGTTGCCTCCTAGTACTCATATAGCTAATGTAAAAGGTTAACAGAGGAGAAAGCAGTCCAATGAAGGGAAAACTCTAATAACTCCAGACCTTTAAAAAGAAGGAAGGATTTGCGTTACATTTTTAGATAAAGAATGATGATGATACAAGGTATTTACTGAAGACAAAAGGAATGGGTAGTGGAAAGCGAATTAAAAATACAAGTATGGGGCTGGGGTTGTGGCTCAGCAGTAGAGTGCTTGCCTAGCACATTCAAGGCCCTAGGTTCGATCCCCAGCACCACGTGAAAATAAATTAAAAAAAAATAAAGTGTTTGTGTCCAACTACAACTAAAAATATAAATACTTTTTAAAAAATACTAATATGCCTCTTTATTTATTTGTAGAAATGAGGCATGTAGAAGTTAGGCCTATTTCTTTCCATTTTTTACCAATCATTCTCTTCTAATGATGCATATTAGTAACATTGGCCTTATAATTCAGCCTAAAAGTTACACAAAATTAATGGAGAATTGGAACCAAGTCCAGAAAAAAATGAACATCACTCAGAGATAGATGCAGTGGTTCACAAAACTTTGTATCCACCCCTCTGTGGAGAGGGTAAACTGGATGACTATATAAGGCAGAGTTATCATATCCTATGGAAGATGAAGTCAGGTGGTGGTTTTTGAAGCTCAAATATGCACAGAAGAGAGTCTAAGGATTCTGAATTGACAAAATTTGGGCCAGTTCAGATTTCAGTTCAAATTGACATCATTATTTTCCCTCTCATATATTTTTGTGTGCTTCAAAGGAGAGAAACCTGAAAGTCAATTTTCCAGAGCTCTTTTAACTGGATGGTTACCGAATTAGTCTGCAAATGACAAACAGGCATTATGATGCAGAAGGAAGCAAAAAATAAAACAAAACAAAACATTGATTTCTGGCAGAAATTTAAAGAAATGCACAGGGAGACAGGAGCTTCAGTGTGAAAGGGCTTCCAAATCAGTCACTTTGGGTGCTTAAGGCAGCTTGAACATTAGAAGCCACTTCCAGGAGATTTCTGAGATTCACAGTAGCATCCAGGTGAACTTGAGGATCCTCTTTGGGACTACTGGCCTCTGATATCAGCAGATAGGTTTCCCTGGACTTCACCTCCACACTTACAATGGCTACACCTATAATTTATTTATTGTAACCCCTGCTATTTGAATATTCAGAGTGGCTTCTGACATCTGGACTAAAATCCACTCTTTTCATCAGCTTTTTTACTGTTCTGGCCAAAAGATCTGACAGGAACAATTAGAAAAAGAAAAGTTTAATCAGTGCTCAAGGTTTCAGAGCTCTCAGTACATAGATAGTTGGCTTCATTCCTCAGGGCCTTAGATGAGGCAGAACAACATGGCAGAAGAGGATGAAAGTTTCCACTATATTGCATCAGGAATCAGAGAGTGAGGGAGAGAAAGAGAGAGAGAGAGAGAGAGAGAGAGAGAGAGAGAGAGAGAGAGGGAGAGAGAGGGGGAGAGAGAGGGGGAGAGAGAGAGAGAGAGAGAGAGAGAGAGAGAGAGAGAGAGAGAGAGAGAGAGAGAGGTCTACTCTTCAGGTACAAAACATATACCCCAAAAGTATATCCCCAATTACACTTCTTCTCCCACCACAACCTACCCACTAGTACTCAGTTAATTCTGTATCATCAGATTAATTTAGTGATTGGTTAAGGCTTTCATAACCCAATCATTTCACCTCTAAACCTTACACTCATGAGCTTTTGGTGGACACCTCATATTTAAACCATACATCTACCAACAGGGAAAAATGCTATAAATTTGAAATGGCCCAAGTCTTCTTTTAGAGTATTTTAAATGGAAAACAAACAACATCAAAAACTACATCAATGTTGGTCCTGGTGAAGTCCTAGATCAGGACTTCATGCTATGCAAATTGTCTTCTTCAAGCCTGTGTGTATGGTATAGAAAGGCTATTGAATTTATTCAAAATAACCACTTTTCTCTTGTTACACTGTTTAATAGAAAATGAAGGGAAAACAGTTCACCACATAAGCATGAACTCAAAATCTTTAGTCCAATGTCTGAACCCCTTCACAGTCCCTAATCACAAGGCAGGATAATCCTTGATAGATATCTCTACAGACTCCACTGTTAATCTCAGAAAATTCATTATTAGATGATATTATTACATTTAGTCTAACAACATATTTAATCTAACAACAATTGAAATATTTTATGAATTACCCATCATCTGAGTTTATTAAAAATATGGCATTTAATATGAGGTGATATTAAATCATGACTGGGACTGTGGGAAAGGAGAAAAAAAATTCCAGTCTCCTGGGCCCCAAAACATTTCATGCCAATGACCCTAATTAAGGTTTTTATTTTAAAATTAGTCCTAAAATTAATGCTGATTTAGAACAGATTCTTATGCTTCCATAATTAGGGACAATACTCCATGGGAAATCTGAAGGCAGGCTGAATTCTAAGTATTAAAAATTCAATACAAAAGTCCCTTATGTTTGTGATTTTACATTTAGTTTTAAAGAGATTACCCATGCTTAAAAGAAAATACTTGTGAGTGTCAAAATGATATTGTGGATAAATGCTCCTAGTTAAAGCATTCAGATATTTAATTGTTGTAGAGAATCCATCATTCAAATCACTGATTATTTATTCCCTTTTCATGTCTTTTTAAAAACAAGACTAAGTTAAAGAAGTTATTCATTAAAGATCTATTTAGCCTATAAGCAGTAAATGAAGGTCTGGGGTTATGGCTCAGCAGTAGATTGCTAGCCACACATACAAGGTCTTGGGTTTGTTCCTTAGCACCACATAATAAATAAATAAATTAAAGGTATTGTTCCAACTACAACCACAAAAATAAATATTTTTTTTTTAAAAAATTAAGAAGTAAATGAAGCTTTTCAAAATAAAAATAATCCTGGCCTCTTGGTATGTTTTCAGCAAAATGGCAAATGACAGGCAATATGGGAAGAGTTAAACAGCCAGAATGAATTCACTGTCTTTCAGCACAGGGTCAAAAATCTATCAAAAATTCTATCAAGCTTCATGACTGTCTACTATACAATGTGACACCTACACCTATCAGTTACATCATCTTTAGCTTCCAGATAAGTTTCACTGTTGACATGTTCTTCTTAGCATCAAGTGATAAGAGAAAGTGTCCAGTAAAAGTTCTGAACTGCAAGCACTCCAGAGGCAGGACAACCTAATCTACACCCAAGGAAGCATTTGGGTCAACTGATAAAAATGTAGCCAGTGGCAACCAATTGTGAAGGAAGTTGATTCTGAGGCAGTTTCACAGAGGGCAGAGTGCCTGAAATGATTCCATAACTCAGCACAATTCAGCCTGAAACATGCAGGGACAAGGAGAAGAGCCAGAATAACAGCAGAGCAGCCATCACTGTCAGAGAGAGTGCAGGGGAGAAAATGTGAGTTTGAGAAAGAACAAATAAAACTGCAATCAGCAAATATCTCTGAGAAGTAGGATTTTCTAAAGGAGAGAAAGCAGAGTGGAGAAGAGAAATGCTGAATATTTTTAGGCAATACCCTTAAGTCCTTTAAAAATATAGTATATGATGATTGGCACTGTGGGAAAGGAGAAAAAAATTCCAGTCTCCTGGAATTATTTTTATGAGAAAATAATGATAACTGCCATTTGTTGACACTTAATGATATGCCAGACATTGTATCAGGCCCATTATTTCATTATCTTTTACCATCCTTGGAACAGACAACACCTGAAGACACATGTTATTATCATTTTGTACATGAAGACACTATGGTCTGGAAGCTAAGTGACTTGTCCAAATCACAACCAGCAAGAGTCAATATTTGATTCCAAATCCACCTGGCTTGTGATCCAAACTCTCTTCTCATTGAAAACTGTGTGAACCCTATACTTCACAGGGTATATGTACATATGTAGACACATTTAAACATAGACCAGTCATATGTACATATTCTCACAGTATCATTCACACACATATCTCAGGGCATTGTGACCACTGTGCTCAGCACTGTGAGGATAAAAATTAGACCATATCTGCACTTGGCTCACTTACTACTTTGAAAATCTGAGAAGGCATAAAAATCATGAAGAAAGGGACACATGTTTAAGAGATAAATTGCAATAGGTTAGGTTAGAATATGCAAAACATTCATAACCCTTTTCAGGGACTTTCATTGTATTGCAGCCTTTTCCCTAGAGAGGGCAAATACTACATAAAATTGTAAAGTGTAGAAATCAAGAAAGGACATTGTAAATTTCTTTTACAGGAAAAAGTATCAGTATTCAGTAAAATTCTGGTATCTCAAAGGGAATTTTAAAGTTCATTGATATTATTTATCACATAAATAAGTAGCCTTTGGGGGTATTGCAGGGGAGAGATGGGAAAGCACATAGAAACTATCCAAATGATTCATGAACTGAAGGTTGAGTTCCCAGATAAAGAACTAAAACATAAATATACATGTTTCCAATAAAGAAACTTCCAGAGATTGGTAAATACTGTTATTGTGTTTTTACCTGCAATTTGAAACTAAAAATGGAGGCTTCTACAATGTATTCAAGATGATAATGAAATCATAAACTACCACTTTGTTTGTCCACCTTATTCAGCTCTCCTTTTTAAAATCTCTTTCATGCTCAATTTTAGTTCATGAAATCTAGGATAACTTTCCCTGGTAATGTAAAGAGGAAAAAACATGTGGATAAATAGTTTCTGTGCCTATAGGTGACATGAGAGCAAACCAGGATCTTCTCAGTACCTGCCAAGCTTCAGCAACTCCATAGCCTTCTTTGTATCTCATTGTTCTCTAAACTAAGGAAATTGGATTTGGGGATGTGTACAAATTTTCCAGGCCTTTCTTTTATGATTCTATGTGTTCAGCTGCTAACCAAGGCTGACTCCAGGGAGTAACTTTCCATGGGAATGTCACCATCTGTTGCGACCCCTTGCCCGCAAGGAAGACGCAACTCGGGAATCTTCTTTCAACAGTTTATTCAGGCCCTTGATATTTCTTCTTCTCTCTCCCGGATGCCCCTCCCAGCCTTAATAAAGCATCCCAAGCCCCAATGCAAAGCTGCCGCGTGGAGCTTTCTCACAGGGTGGTGAAAAATCATGTGCCAACTTTCCCAGATAAGAAGTTGTTTGTCACAGACCACAGCGGAGCCAGCGTCATCTTGTAATGGCAACCATAGTCTGCAGAAACGGCAGAAGCGGCTCACCACAACCATCCATATCATGTACCTTAATTTCAGCTCTGGTTTATTTTGTTTTGGTGTGAACTGCTTCACTTTTTTAACAGAAACATCAATATCTATTTGTTTAAACTGATATTGTGATAACTGACACGATGGAATTTTGTTACTTTGAAACCTCTCATGGAAACTTCCCCCTAGGTGTGTTCTAGAAATAATGCCCTGTCCACACATTTTAAACACCTGGCAGTGTCCTCTTTTCCTCCTTTAACAGAGGGGATCAGTTTCATTGGTCCTTTTCAATGAGGTCAATGAATACCTCATTCTTTCCAATCTCTCCTTTTCTTTCCCAACTTTATTTTATATATTCTAACAAGTGACTTTGCTGAGCCTCTTACACACTATGTGACCAAACTCAGTGTGACTTGAATGTCAGAAAAGAAAGCCCTTGCATTTCCATTTTGATCATTTGAAGAGTACGCCAATCACTTTCTTATTCTAGCAAGAATAAGTCTGGTCACCACTGCCAAGTGATTATCAAATTTCTCTTGCTTTTGTAATAAGCGTTTGGGATTTCAGCTAACTGAGGAAAGGCTCCCTGAGACTCTCGCTGCAGCTGGATTCCCTGAATTATCTTCATCTGGCCCACATCTCAGTACCTCACTTGAGCTAAGGCCTGACAGCTAGATTATAATGTTGCCTTTGTGTAACATGAAAAATTGTCATATTTGTCCATCATATGTAAATTTATCAAGTCTGGCATCCACCAGATAGTTTTGAGAAAAGAATGCTTTTGGAAGTGGTCTCTTTTGAGTTTTGAAGCAGCAGAGGTTTTTTGTTAGTTTTGTTGTTTTATTTCCAAACCAGTAATTTAATCCATTCATTTAAAAAGAACTGTTGTTCAGGTCGAGAAAACTTAGTCTAGAAACTTCCTTTATAATGGTCTCCATGTTGATAAACTATACCATAAATCCTGTTTACCAAAATCCATATGATTTTGAAGAGTAATGCAGAATTTTGAGAAATAACAAATGGACTATGGCCCCATTTCCCACCTAGGACAGTAACCAGAAAACCATCTCATCTGGGTGGTTCAGTGGAATATGTCAACTGAAAGAGAGACAGGCACCTAGGGAGGAACCCCTGCCCTCACGTGCCCCCCCATCACTCTCCTCCCCTGTGGCCTTATGATAGCAAGTGCTCTTACCACTGTTCTGCTGACCTACCACCTCTGCAGACCTGCTCTTCAAAACTGATTTTACCTCTCATAGAATTACCAGCACACTATTTAGAAGGACTTCATCATAGCCAATCACATTGAGGATGTTCTCCAATGTAAGGGTTATTTTAATCACTGTATTCACTTGCCAGTGCTGCCCTAAAACAAACTACCACAAACTTCTTTGCCTAAAAGCACAGGAATTTATTTCCTTATGGTTCTGAAAACCAGAAGTCAAAAATCAACATGGCACAGAACTGCAGTCCCTCAAGTCGCTGGTGTCTTGCCTTGCTTCTTCCACCCCTGGTGACTCCAAGCACATCTTGGCTTGTGGAGTCATCACTCCAATCTTTACCTCTATCATTAGATCACTGCCTCCACTTCTGTTTGGCTTCTGTTGGTATTTCTGCATGGAATCTCCCTCTGCCTCTATTTTATAAGAACCCTTGGGACAGTATTCAGAGTCCACCAAGGTAATCCAAGGTAATCTTTTCTTTTTTTTTTTAATTTTTTATTGTTGGCTGTTCAAAACATTACATAGTTCTTGATATATCATATTTCACACTTTGATTCAACTGGGTTATGAGCTCCCATTTTTACCCCATATACAGTTTGCAGAATCACATCAGTTACACATCCATTGATTTACATATTGCCATACTAGTATCTGTTGTGTTCTGCTGCCTTTCCTATCCTCTACTATCCCCCCTCCCCTCCCCTCCACTCCCCTCTTCTCTCTCTGCCCCCTCTACTGACATTCATTTGTCCCCCTTGTATTATTTTTCCCTTTCCCCTCACTTCCTCTTGTATGTACTTTTGTATAACTCTGAGGGTCTCCTTCCATTTCCATGCAATTTCCCTTCTCTCTCCCTTTCCCTCCCACCTCTCATCCCTGTTTAATGTTAATCTTCCTCTCATGCTCTTCGACCCTACTCTGTTCTTAGTTACTCTCCTTATATCAAAGAAGACATTTGGCATTTGTTTTTTAGGGATTGGCTAGCTTCACTTAGCATAATCTGCTCTAATGCCATCCATTTCCCTGTAAAATTCTATGACTTTGTCATTTTTTAATGCAGAGTAATACTCCATTGTGTATAAATGCCACATTTTTTTATCCATTCATCTATTGAAGGGCATCTAGGTTGGTTCCACAGTCTTGCTATTGTGAATTGTGCTGCTATGAACATCGATGTAGCAGTGTCCCTGTAGCATGCTCTTTTTAGGTCTTTAGGGAATAGACCGAGAAGGGGAATAGCTGGGTCAAATGGTGGCTCCATTCCCAGCTTTCCAAGAAATCTCCATACTGCTTTCCAAATTGGCTGCACCAATTTGCAGTCCCACCAGCAATGTACAAGTGTACCCTTTTCCCCACATCCTCGCCAGCACTTGTTGTTGTTTGACTTCATAATGGCTGCCAATCTAACTGGAGTGAGATGATATCTTAGGGTGGTTTTGATTTGCATTTCTCTGACAGCTAGAGATGATGAGCATTTTTTCATGTACTTGTTGATTGATTGTATGTCCTCCTCTGAGAAGTGTCTGTTCAGGTCCTTGGCCCATTTGTTGATTGGGTTGTTAGTTCTCTTATTGTCTAATTTTTTGAGTTCTTTGTATACTCTGAATATTAGGGCTCTATCTGAAGTGTGAGGAGTAAAGATTTGTTCCCAGGATGTAGGCTCTCTATTTACCTCTCTTATTGTTTCTTTTGCTGAGAAAAAAAAAAAAAAACTTTTTAGTTTGAGTAAGTCCCATTTGTTGATTCTAGTTATTAACTTTTGTGTTATGGGTGTCCTATTGAGGAATTTGGAGCCCGACCCCACAGTATGTAGATCGTAGCCAACTTTTTCTTCTATCAGACGGCGTGTCTCTGATTTGATATCAAGCTCCTTGATCCATTTTGAATTAACTTTTGTGCATGGCGAGAGAAAGGGATTCAGTTTCATTTTGTTGCATATGGATTTCCAGTTTTCCCAGCACCATTTGTTGAAGATGCTATCCTTCCTCCATTGCATGCTTTTAGCCCCTTTATCAAATATAAGGTAGTTGTAGTTTTGTGGATTGGTTTCTGTGTCCTCTGTTCTGTACCATTGGTCCACCCGCCTATTTTGGTACCAGTACAATGCTGTTTTTGTTACTATTGCTCTGTAGTATAGTTTGAAGTCTGGTATCGCTATACCGCCTGATTCACACTTCCTGCTTAGCATTGTTTTTGCTATTCTGGGTCTTTTATTTTTCCATATGAATTTCATGATTGCTTTCTCTATTTCTACAAGAAATGCCATTGGGATTTTGATTGGCATTGCATTAAACCTATAGAGAACTTTTGGTAATATCGCCATTTTGATGATGTTAGTTCTGCCTATCCATGAACAGGGTATATTTTTCCATCTTCTAAGATCTTCTTCTATTTCTCTCTTTAGGGTTCTGTAGTTTTCATTGTATAAGTCTTTCACCTCTTTTGTTAGGTTGATTCCCAAGTATTTTATTTTTTTTGAAGATATTGTGAATGGAGTGGTTGTCCTCATTTCCACTTCAGAGGATTTGTCGCTGATATACAGGAATGCCTTTGATTTATGCGTGTTGATTTTATATCCTGCCACTTTGCTGAATTCATTTATTAGCTCTAATAGTTTCTTTGTAGAGCCTTTTGGGTCTGCTAGGTATAGAATCATGTCATCTGCAAATAGTGATAATTTAAGTTCTTCTTTTCCTATTTTGATGCCTTTAATTTCTTTCGTCTAATTGCTCTGGCCAGTGTTTCGAGAACTATGTTGAACAGAAGTGGTGAAAGAGGGCATCCCTGTCTTGTTCCAGATTTTAGAGGGAATGCCTTCAATTTTTCTCCATTCAGAATGATGCTAGCCTGAGGCTTAGCATAGATTGATTTTACAATTTTGAGGTATGTTCCTGTTATCCCTAGTTTTTCTAGAGTTTTGAACATAAAGGGATGCTGTACTTTGTCGAATGCTTTTTCCGCATCTATCGAGATGATCATATGGTTCTTATTTTTAAGTCTATTGATGTGGTGAATAACATTTATTGATTTCTGTATATTGAACCAGCCTTGCATCCCAGGGATGAATCCTACTTGATCATGGTGCACAATTTTTTTGATATGTTTTTGTATCCAATTCGCCAGAATTTTATTGAGGATTTTTGCATCTAGGTTCATTAGAGATATTGGTCTGTAGTTTTCTTTCTTTGAAGTGTCTTTGTCTGGTTTAGGTATCAGGGTGATGTTGGCTTCGTAGAATGAATTTGGAAGTTCTCCCTCTTTTTCTATTTCCTGAAGTAGCTTGAAAAGTATTGGTATTAGTTCCTCTTTAAAGGTTTTGTAAAACTCTGCTGTATACCCATCCGGTCCTGGGCTTTTCTTAGTTGGTAGTCTTTTGATGGTTTCTTCTATTTCCTCAATTGATATTGGTCTGTTTAGGTTGTCTATATCCTCCTGACTCAATCTGGGCAGATCATATGACTTAAGAAATTTATCTATGCCTTCACTATCTTCTAATTTATTGGAGTATAAGGATTCAAAATAATTTTTGATTATCTTCTGTATTTCTGAAGTGTCTGTTGTGATATTGCCTTTTTCATCCCGTATGCTAGTAATTTGAGTTCTCTCTCTTCTTCTCTTCGCTAGCATGGCTAAGGGTCTGTCGATTTTGTTTATTTTTTCAAAGAACCAACTTTTAGTTTTGTCAATTTTTTCAATTGTTTCTTTTGTTTCGATTTCATTAATTTCAGCTCTGATTTTAATTATTTCTTGCCTTCTACTTCTTTTGCTGTTGTTTTGCTCTTCTTTTTCTAGGATTTTGAGATGAAGTATGAGATCATTTATTTGTTGGTTTTTTCTTTTTTTAAGGAATGAACTCCAAGCAATGAATTTTCCTCTTAGAACTGCTTTCAATGTGTCCCATAGATTCCGATATGTTGTGTCTGTGTTTTCATTAATCTCTAAGAATTTTTTAATTTCCTCCTTGATGTCTTCTATAACCCATTGATCATTCAGTAACATATTGTTCATTCTCCAAGTGATGTATTCTTTTTCCTTCCTTCTTTTATCGTTGATTTTCAGTTCCATTCCATTATGATCAGATAGGATGCATGGTATTATCTCTACTCCTTTATATTGTCTAAGAGTTTCCCTGTGACATAATATATGATCTATTTTTGAGAAGGATCCATGTGCTGCTGAGAAAAAAGTGTAACTGCTTGATGTTGGGTGGTATATTCTATATATGTCAATTAAGTCTAGGTTATTAATTGTGTTATTGAGTTCTATAGTTTCCTTATTCAACTTTTGTTTGGAAGATCTGTCCAGTGGCGAGAGAGGTGTGTTGAAGTCTCCCATGATTATTGTATGGTGGTCTATTAGACTCTTGAACTTGAGAAGAGTTTGTTTGATGAACATAGCTGCACCATTGTTTGGGGCATATATATTTATGATTGTTATGTCTTGTTGGTGTATGGTTCCCTTAAGCAGTATGTAGTGTCCCTCTTTATCCCTTTTGATTAACTTTGGCTTGAAATCTATTTTATTTGATATGAGTATGGACACTCCTGCTTGTTTCCGAAGTCCACATGAGTGATATGATTTTTCCCAACCTTTCACCTTCAGCCTATGTATGTCTTTTCCTATCAAATGCGTCTCCTGTAGGCAGCATATTGTTGGGTCTTGTTTTGTGATCCATTCTACTAGCCTGTGTCTCTTGATTGGTGAGTTTAAGCCATTAACATTTAGGGTTATTATTGAGATATGGGTTGTTCTTCCAGCCATATTTGTTTATTTATGTTACTAAACATGGTTTGTTTTCCTCTTTGATTATTTTCCCCCCTTTACTGTCCTACCTCCCACTGTTGGTTTTCGTTGTTATTTTCCATTTCCTCTTCCTGTAATGTTTTGCCAAGGATGTTTTGAAGAGATGGTTTTCTAGCTGCAAATTCTTTTAACTTTTGTTTATCGTGGAAGATTTTAATTTCATCTTCCATCCTGAAGCTTAATTTCGCTGGAAACACAATTCTTGGTTGGAACCCATTTTCTTTCAGTGTTTGAAATATGTTATTCCAGGATCTTCTAGCTTTCAGAGTCTGTGTTGAAAGATCAGCTGTTATCCTGATTGGCTTACCCCTAAATGTAATCTGTTTCCTTTCTCTTGTAGCTTTTAAAATTCTCTCCTTATTCTGCATGTTGGGCATCTTCATTATAATGTGTCTAGGTGTGGATCTCTTATGATTTTGCACATTCGGCGTCCTGTAGGCTTCTAGGATTTGGGATTCTGTCTCATTCTTCAAGTCTGGGAAGTTTTCTCATATTATTTCATTGAATAGATTGCTCATTCCTTTGGTTTGAAACTCTGTCCCTTCCTGTATCCCAATGAATCTTAAATTTGGTCTCTTGATGTTATCCCATATTTCTTGGATGTTCTGCTCATGGTTTCTTAACAGTCTTGCTGAGCTGTCTATGTTCTTTTCAAGTTGAAATACTTTATCTTCATTGTCTGATGTTCTATCTTCTAAGTGTTCTACTCTGCTGGTAGTATTCTCAATTGAGTTTTTAAGTTGGTTTATTGCTTCCTGCATTTCTAGGATTTCTGTTTGTTTGTTTTTTATAACCTCTATCTCCCTGTATAGTTGATCTTTTGCTTCTTGGATTTGTTTATGTAATTCATTGTTGAAGTGATCTTTCATTGTCTGATTTTGCTGTCTGATGTCTTCCTTGAGACTCCAGATCATCTGAAGCATGTATATCCTGAATTCTTTATCTGACATTCCATCTGCTGCAGCTATTACCTCTTCTAACGTTGAGTTGACCTGCATTGCTTGTGGTCCTTTCTTTCCTTGTCTCTTCATACTGTTCGCGTTCCTTTCTACTTGGTGAAACTGTTGTGATATTGAATTTTCCCCCTATATATTTATATTGGTCTTGTATAGTTGCAAAGTCTCCCTCACAGGTGCGGGCGGCAGCTCTGCCCCTCCTCCAATTGGGGCAATGTGCCTACCACGCCGGCAGGCCGCTGGGCCTGCTCTGCTGGTCGGTAGCAGGTCCGCCTACCTTGCAGGCGCGGGCGGCGGCTCTGTCCCTCTGCGGGCCGCTAGGCTTGTTCTGTCGGTGGCCGCAGTTCTGCCTACTTTGCAGGCGCAGGCAGCGGCACTGCCCCTCTGCAGGCCTCTGGGGCTGTTCTGCCTGTGGGTCGCAGGTCTGCCTACCTTGCAGGCGCGGGGGGGGCGGCTCTACCCTTCCTCAGGCCACTGGGCCTGTTCTGTCTGTCGGTTGCAGGTCTGGCCTGTTCTGTCGGTGGTCACAGTTCCGTCTACCTTGCAGGCGCGGGGGGAGGGGGCGGCTCTGCCTCTCAGCAGGCCGCTGCTCCTCTTCTGCCGGTGGGTCGCAGGCCCGCCTACCTTGCAGGAGTGATTGGAAGCTCTGCCCCTCCGCGGGCCACTGGGCCTTTTCTATCGGTGGTCACAGTTCCGCCTACCTGGCAGGCGCGGGGGGTGGGGGGCGGCTCTGCCCCTCAGCAGGCCGCTGGGCCTGCTCTGTGGGTGGTCACAGTTCCCTCTACCTTGTTGGTGCAGGGGGAGGGGGCGGCTCTGCCTCTCAGAAGGCCGCTGCTCCTCTTCTGCCGGTTGGTCGCATGCCCGCCTACCTTACAGGAGTGATTGGAAGCTCTGTCCCTCCGCGGGCCACTGGGCCTTTTCTGTCGGTGGTCACAGTTCCGCCTACCTGGCAGGTGCCAAGGTAATCTTTTCATTTCAAAATTTAGTCCAACTGCAAATGACCCCTTTTTCCAAATAAGGTTAAAATATAAAAATTCCATAGCTTAGGACTTGATACTTTGTGCAGCCAGTATTCAACCTACTATGGTCAGACAGAAGTTCAGGGCCATAAAAATTTAAGTCCTTAGGATCCTTAGGAAAAAAACAATTTACTATTTCCTCTGTTAAAGACTTACTACCAAGTACCTCCGTGTTCACATATATCACACTATAAACTGTCCTCTTAATATTCCTTATGAACAATGAATATTTGTCCAAAGATGGGGCATTTATCCTATGAATCCTCTATATCAAAGTGTTCTCTGTATTTTATGTCTTACCCACATCCTACTTATTCTCTGAAACACTTTTTAATATTTTGTTTAATAAAAATATTTGCTATATTAAAAACTATATTTATTTTCAGACAGGCAGGGTATCTAACTGGCAATACTAGAGTTATCATTCTTTTCTTCATCAACTATTTCTTGAGTTCCCTACACTATACCAAGGTCTCTGAGAGAAACTTTCTTTAATGCCCAACCCCTTACTTTTAATTTACCAAGGTGTCCTAGGGATTCTTAGGAGAACATTCTGGTAGCCTATTTTACCAGCAAACTCCTCAGTGGAGACAGGCATATGTGTAGTGAGGTGGAGCCAAGTTTCTGAGAAATGAGGCCCGCTTGATGTACCCACTTGACATCCCCAAGTTTTAAGTAACATTTGGGGCATTCAGTATATTACTAGAAAGTCCTTACAAAATTCCTTCAGGAAAGCATGAATTCAGCCAGGGTGTCAGTGAGCAAATGAAGGTAGAATGGAATGATTTACATCTCCATCCCAGAATGTATTCAGATAAGGAAGTTCCATAATCAATAGTTGACTATGGTGGGGGCTAAATTCCTAAGAAGAATAAACTAAAATCTTCTAAGTCTACAAAAAAAAATCACTCTACTCTGAAGATTCAAAAATTAGCCAAAGATTTTATTTTCAGACAGGCAGGGTGTCTGACTGACAAGGTAGTTGGGCAGGGAGCCATGTGAAGGAAATCTTCCTGAAGAGAAGCCAGGAATCACACTGAGCCAGAAAAAAATAAGCTTATTATTGGAATAATAAATTGAATGTATATTTATTGTAGATTACTTGTAAATGCATTCTAAAAGACTAAAATCATTCATAATTCCTATCACCCAGATACAATTACAATTAACATTCTGCTCTATTTCCTCTCCTTCTGTAACAGTATCTGTTTATTGTTCAGTAATTTGAAGCTGTTTTACATATACTCTTTTGCATTTCACTTTTTCACTTAACATTGCAAGCAGAATACTTTTCCACTTTATTAGGTATTTTTTGCAAACATGATTTCAAGAGTGTATAATATCCTATTATGTAACTGTACTTAAGCAGTCTTCATTGTTAGACATTTGTTTCAAATTTCATGCCATATAAATCATGCTGAAGCAAATAACTTAGTACATAATTCTTTATATGGATATTGATTATTACATAGCATATGGTCCTAAATATAGAAATACTAGATAAGGAAAATTAACACTTCTAAGACTCGTGACACATCACAAATAATTGTTATTAAATTATATGTATAAACAGCATAGTTCCTGTCATATAAAAAGTACTAAACCATATGTAATTTTTATTAATTGTTTGCAATTCAAAAACATTAGACCAATTTATATTCCCAATTCCATATCCTTTAATTATCATTTTATCAGAAATACTTCTCTGGATCCCATTTGAAGTTTGTGATGAATCCCAAGTTCTATCCATCCATCACCACCAACTACCTACTTCTAGTTTCTGTGCTGGAGTCAGATGTGGCACTAGCTGTATTTCAGTCCCTCTAACTGATCAATCAGAAATGTTCCAATGTTCCAACAAGCTCTCTCTAAATCTAATCCATTAGGGACATTCAGTACACAGTTAATACTTTCTAAAATGTGGTGTTAAGATAAGAAAGATTGACACAGAAACAGACAGCATATATGTCCACATGAAAATGAGGATTGTTCTGCATGGTTTGGTATTTCTACAAAAAATCTTTCTTTTACATAAACCCTGTTAACACAAAAGTAGCAAAGTTAACTTTCTATTTCATAAAGCACTTAAAACACTGTTACTATAAACATTTGCTTATCCATCCCATATTGTAAAAGACACTCTTGATTTAATACATAGACTTGTGTTGCAGTTGCCTTGCATTTGAACATAAGGATGATTTATAACAGCTTCTTACAAATGTGTTCTGCACAAAATCCAAAAGGACTGACTTTGGTCACTATTAAAATTAGGAAGAAATTAGCTTGCTAAAAGGCAATATCATATCCCTTATTCAGCTATTATGAACTTCCACTTGAAATATAACATATTTTAAACCTATGTTCCTATTCTTTCCATGTCTGGATTTGATATCATACTCCATACTATTACATCAGTGGGTCAGTGTGTTTTGTAAAATTGTAAAATTTCACCCCAGTGTTTCTTATAATAAGAAGAACTCATGTATCTTGTAAGAAAAATGATCTCTTCCTTGAAGTTTCATCATGAATTTCTCTTGTTTATCACCAAGTCAACATGGGGCCATTATCAAAGGCTTTGTGCACCACTGTTACAAGTGAACTCTACTTTACAAGATCAGTAACTGTAGACATTACATTGCATAGAATGTTCATTTCAGTTTGAAGGTCAAGGGTAGAGTTTCTGCCCCAAAGCCCATAACTTTCCACAGCACAGACCATGTGTTCAGCATTACATTCATATTTTAGATTGTGAACAACCAAAACTCTGCAGATGAGCATTCAAGATAAATTAAACAAAGACAAATATTAACCTATGGTCTCAACACACATAGTCTGAGAACACTGTGAGGACAGGGAACACACATATTCATCATTATAATAGACACTTTAAACAGTGCATTTGGAGAGATGATTGTTGGAAAAGGAAGAAAATGGGGGAAGGAAGTTGAAGGAAGAGAAAGGAGGAAGGGAAGGAGAGAAGCAGGGAAGGAAGAGAATCACAGTCAACACCCACATGCAACAACTCACTTAGCTTTACCACTCATTTCCTACTGGTCCACCTGTCCTTAAACTCAGATGCTATTTGTTTTGATTTATAACCTTTGTCATACCTGACTTTGACCTGGGTTCCTGGCTTTATTTTCTTTTATTTCTGATTTTGGCTTTTGTAATACAATCTTACCTGTTGGTGATTGTGTCTCTGATTTCTAATTACTATCCTTAGTCTGCTCTTCAAGTGGATTATTTTATTTTTTCCAGGTTCTTCTGTGTGCATCATTGATTTAACTTGGAACTCTCTAAACTGGACTTTAGCTAAATTTGCCTTTAAACAGAAACAGCCAAATCTCCTAATGCTGAATATGAACCTCACCATAAATTCAACTAGCCCAGCTATTTCAAGAGAATCTATAGTCAGATTTCCCTAGAACTCTAAATTTTTAATTGCTCTGAAGGTAATTCCAAATGTTCTTATGAATCTTCAATAACAACCAATAGAACTCAAAAAGAAAGGATTGTTACATGCAATTTAGGAAGGATTTCCCCATCTGCCCAAAAGTAATTATCATGAAGGTTGTCTACACAGAAAACAGCTATAGGTAAATAGAGGCTCTCTGACAGATGTGCTTGTGTGCTTCCCACCCTCCCCTCTCTTTCCCCATCCCTCCCTCCCTCTCTTCCACTCACAGACACCCAAACACCAACAAAAGTATTTGAAAGCTTTTCTTAGACTTAGGTAGTCAATCTTTGATAATAGTAAAAAGAATATAACCTTATGTTTCAAATCTGAGTCCTTATGTTTACAATTATGTGTATATGTATCTATGATTCTAAAACAATATATTGTTTTTTTCATTTCTTCTTTTCTTCTTTCCTTTTGCAGTACTGGGGGTGGAACCCAGGGCTTCACAAATGCTAGGCAAGTGTTCTACTACTGAGCAACATTCCCAGCAAAAATATATTGTTGTTGTTAAATAAAACTGAGACTAGAGACTTGGGAAGCCAAAGCAGGAGGATTACAAGTTTAGGCTAGTCTCAGCAATTTAGCAAGACACTGTATCCTGTCTTAAAACAAAACAAAACCAAACAAAAAAATCGGGAAAAGGACTGGGGATGTAACAGGATTCAATCCCTAGTACTGGTGGGGATTGGGAGGGTGGGTTGAAAGAAAAGAAAACACCTTGTGAAATACTCATAGTCAGAAATTTAGAGTAAATAAAAGAATGAAAATAACCTGTAATCAATTACCCTGAAATTAATGCTAAAGCAAATTTTAACAGGTTTTTCTATTTTTATGTGATTCGCTGTTTTTATGTGATTCTGTGAGTCTGTCTTATGTTTTTAACTTACTTTTTAAAAAGGTGTACACACATAAAAAAAACATGTATGCATCTTTTATCTATTTTTAATTGCCAATATCTACTATGTATTTTATGTCATCAAATAATAATAACTTACTACATTTTATTTGCTTATTTTGTATTGTGATAAAGAGACTATGAGCTTATTTAAATAATTGACTTTTGACTTTTTTAGAATGTTTACACCTTAGTTACTTAACTTCTTGGTATTTTTTTTCTTCAAACCCTATAAAATGCAAAAGAAAAAAAGAAAGAAAAAAATGAAGAAAGAAAAAAAAAAGAAAGACAGAAAAACTCAGAACCTCAAAAACCTCAAAAGGCAATTGTGAGATTACTTATACAGTGCACATAATAAGCATTAAATAAGCATAGATTCTTATCTTTTATTTTTCCTAAAGTGAAGACATATTATTACCTCCTACACTCCTCCAAAAAAAAATTATCAACAGTAAAAACAGATCATAAGTAAATATTGCATGCATTTTCAAACTGTACAGATAATCTGGATAAACAAGAAGTTGACTTTTCCTATTATTACCAGGAATTGCAAACAAATTTTAGATGGCATACTAAATTTAATCAATTTGAATTGGAAATTGTGAGATTATTTTTAGAGTACATTTAGATAAAACAAAATTCAGATTATTTCTATAAAATGAAACTTACTTTAGAGAATATAATTAATTGTAGAAATTAATTTCAAAATTATAAGATTAGAACTATTTCAAAATTAAATTAATTTACTTACTCAAATTCTAAAATAAATTAATGTTATGCACATCCTTTCTATTGCACACATTTAATGGTATTTAAATGTGTAATTTACTCCTCCTAATGTATTTTGAATCTTTTAATTCAATTCATATTTTTTACTTTTTGAAAGCTATGATATAGACTATCTCAGAATATCCAAAGTTTATTTTAGGACCACAATATTACCTTCTAGAATATCATCTCTTTAATCTTGATATTCCATGGAAATAAATTTACATGTACTTTGAAATTAATCACTTAAAGACTTTTAACTAAGTCTGTGAAGTTTTACTTATGCATATTGGAATTTGGAGAGAATGAGTAATTAAAGAAAATAAAATCTTATGTTTGAATGTTCTATATTGCACTTGATTGAAGGGATAATTATAGAAACAGAACTGTCCCTAACAAAGACTTCAGAAGCACTTAGCACAGAAATGGCCATCAGACAAACTAAAGGGGAAGAGCTAGATGAAAAAAAAAAAATCCCTGGAATATACTGACATACTGAATAGCAATACTGAAAAGCATTGCTATTATACTGAAAATATATGTATTTTTTTCAGTATATTGTTAATATACTTAAAAGCAATCACAAATACTGTATTCTATACCATGCCCTGGCTCTTCTTTCCATTTAATCCAATAAAAAAATGCTTAAATTTATCTTACAAAAGAGCATGCCAGGGTTGTAAGAGACAAAGTGAGGAGAGCCAAGAAGAATTCTAAACTCAAAACTCAGAGCTGACATTTCTAAAATGGGATCCAAAGTCAGAAGTAAAATTATGTCCATGAGTTGGAAGTACACAAAAGTCAAATATCAGGATGAATTAAATGGTTGAATAAAAGTGCAGAGATAAGATGACCTTGTAATTGTACCACTTTTGACTTCCACAAAGAAACATTTCATGCTCTAGCCAACTGGCACATGACCATTGTGAAAAATCAACTGTAGGAAGCAAGTGAGTAAGACAAAAATATAATAAACAAGCCATGGTGATAAGAGTGAAAAGCAAAAAACGTGTGGACAAAAGAGAATTTGTCTGTCCATAGACTAGCAGGATGCCTTCTATTTTAGGCCCATATGCACACTTCTGATAAAGAACATTTTGGCCAAAGTGTCTTCTGTCTGTCTTTTAAAATGCTTTTATACCTGCCTACTCTTCCTCTCTGTAATTTAACTGAATTAAAAATGAAATATTTGAGCATCAGATGTCTATCTGTTTATCCATCTATCTGATATTGGTCTAAGGAGACAAAGAATACATATCTCAACAAGAAACTGTGTTCCTTCCAGGAAGTTGAAAAAGAGTGTGGGAAATGAACAAGTAATACAAGTGGATGTCACAAGGTGAGGAGTGAGATTCTTTACAAGGGCAGCGGAAGGAGAGATTACATTCAGTTGAAGAGATTTAGAAAAGGCTTTAAAGCAGGTGACATTTCAGAAACAACCTGAAAACATGTAAGATTTTTGTCAGGTGGAGCAAGGGAAGGGTTATTTTCTAGATAGCATACAACCTATGAATCTAGTTGAATAAAAGAGATAGGAGCTGGGTGTCAGAAAGGAGTCACCCATATGTGGCCAGGGTTTCACAAGCAGGAGCTAAGAAACTGCCTCAACATCTCTAGTGTCAATTTTATTCATTCCAAATAGAGATTTTGATGCACTTTCTAATGCTTTTTAATTGTTCCCAACAGCCCTCACATTTGGAAAACTGGAAATCAATCTTATGAAATAATGTTTTATTATATCTAATAATAACTAGGATGTTTCTTAGGATCACAGAAATTGAAATACTTTTCCTTTGTGGGCAACTTTTGGCTATCATTGGTTTAATAAACTTTCTAGAGCTATATGCCTCTTTTACAAAGTATTTTTGTGCAGTTCTTTTAAAAATTATTTATGCCCATCAAGCAAAACATGAAGCCTTTCCTAAATCTCTTCAACTGCATGTAATTTCATGAAGACTTGAAAATTTTTTTGTCAGAGTTTAATCTTACATTTCCTTAGGTTATATCCTAAATGAAATATACAACACATGTGTGTATCCCTGTGCTTATATTGACAGGTGCTGTGTTTTTCCAAGTCTTAAAGTCATGCATTGTGCTAGATTATTGAAATATTTAGATAAACATTCTAATTCATTTCCCAACTGAGAACATTTTAAGTCAATTAGAAAGTAAATTACATTTACCAGTTATAGCTTCATAGGAGATTTTGGAAGTTCTGTGGTTATAATTTTCTGAAGTATCTAGAGTGCCTTTCTGATTCTAAGAGACAACAGTCTTCTGTCCCTCCTGATATGAATTAGATAATTCTATTGCTCTGTAGATGTTCTGAAGGCTAAAGACTCCAAATAGCAATGCTAAATTTATTGAGAGAATAGAAATCCCATTTTAGCCTTCTTGTCTCTGCCCTTTGGGTGAACAACAGACCAAAGAAATAAGAAGACATGTATTTATTCACAAAGGATACCCTCACTTAGGAAATAATATGTATTCTTGAAATCTTCTTTAGTTAATTGAAGAGATTATTTATTGAGAAATAATTTATTGAAACCTGGGATTAAATACATAATTGATTCAACATCTCCAGAGTTACTAGCCATCCATGTTGTAAATGCTACATATCTAGGAAGCATAACTCACACAATCCTGTTTCAGAATGTGGGCAAATCCTTGGAAGCATCTCTTTCCTTCTTAATCCCAAAATGTTACTCTGGCTGGCAGTTTTTTCACCTGTACCCTCTCTTCTGATTTTCTCCTTGGCATACAGTTGAGTGCTTTCTCTGCTCTCCTGTATTGCCCAAGGCTATTTTGAGCTTTGTGTTCACATTACTTTGAAATACTTGTTGACCTGTTGTTTACAAGGTATTGTTAGGGAATAGAGGGGAAACTTTATATTTTCTTCCTCTTCCCTGTCTTCATTGACACCAGATTTGAACTTTTATATGTTGTCTCCCAAACTTAGAAGTTAAACTGGAAGATCTGAATCAAAGAGCAGAATCTCACTCTGGGAATAAATTTTCCTTGATGCTTTTAATTTGCTGATTAATTTGGTGAATCACATGGACCCCTTCATAAGAGATGCTACAAGGTTTTGTTGCTGTTTCTTTAAAATGAATTAATAGTTTGATGTAAAATTTCAAACTATAACCCCTGTAGCATGAATCTAGAATTGTTAATAATATGTCAGAAAATAACATTCTGAGTTATTCCTTAACATAATAAAGAAAATACAGCTAATGTCCTGAAAAAAAAAGAGATTTGAGAAAGCAGTTTGTCATTTTTAGTAATATGGATTTACTAAAATCAACAATTGACTGAAATAATGATATTGAAACAGCAAATAAAATAGCCCTTTTCTCTTCCTTTTCCTAAAAATGATCAAATGGTCCTGGAACATTTAGAAAAATAAGTAAATGTTTTTGTGATACCAGAATACTTTTGATTTCATTCAGTTTTCTCTCTCTAAATGAAATCACTTTACTAAAATTAAAAAAAAAAAAAACACAAAATGCCACCTCATGATGGCCATTATGAATTTTTTACACCAAAATTAAATGGACAATTGTAGAGGTTTATCACCCTGGACTTCTTAGTCACTTTTGACATTGACTCCTTCTTCTTGAATAATCTTAAAATTATTTTCTCTATCATCTCCCAAGATTCTGATAATTTTCCTTAATTCCTACTAGTAATGATGTTCTCTGTTAGTATCCTTCAGTTTTTATCTTCTCCTCCTCCCTGTAAATATGGGATTTTCTTCAATTTTTCTCTTATGATCCCAGTTAACTTTGTCCTGGAACATTTTAGTCAATCCTATAACTTCAACTACTGTCTGTTCAGCATTGAGTTTCAAATCTATGTTTGCCTATCAGATCTCTCTCTTGAGCTCCAGTCAATGTCCATATACTTTATACATCAATTATCTCTGAATCATTAGATTCCCAGGTACACTCAGAATTTTTCCTATCTTATTTCTGGACCTAACCCTTCAGCACACTGTAATATGGTCACCTTCTACCCAAAAAGCTGAGTCAGAACCTGGGCAGTCAAGTTGAATATTTCTATCTTTTCCAACCACATTCAAACTTTGACCCAGTCCTATTGATCCAACCTCTTTAAGTATCTCCCATACCAATCCTGTTCTCTCCGCTCTTACCACTACTACTGCAATTCAGGCATTCATCATTTTTATGTGAAGTACACAATAACTTCCTAACATATCCCCTAAGTTCATTCTGAAATTATCTATCCACATTCCACACTGAACCTAAATCTTATATTTTCTATGCAGTGACTGCAAAGAAATCATATAACAATTTCATCCAAGTGTTGGGGGAGGAGTAGGGTAATAGGAGGGTGACATCTTTAATTAAATAAATCATAATCACCATAGAGTAACTGGGAAAATGTTATTGATGAGATTATAATTGTTTTATAATGTTTATTTAGAATTGTCAAAATCTTTTAAAGGAGGCCATATTCTTTTTGTGAATGTTGAATGAGAGTATGTGGTGTAAAGAAAGAAAGAGGAAAGGAAAAGAAAAGCTAAGAAACAATTCTGAATAAAATCCAGTGGGTCCACATTATCCTTAGAATAAAGAGTCATTATGGCCCTGATTTGTCTGCCACAGCATCTCATCAATGGTTACATAAATTGTATATAGAACTAAAAGTGAAAAACTGCTATTTGAAGCCTTAATGACTTTTCACATGCTTTGCACATACTTGAAATACCCCAATTATACTCCCCCATGAAGACTCCGCAAACACACAGCACACACACACACACGCACACACACACATACAAAACACCCTCTGGTTCCTATTTTCTTTTCCTTCAAACAAACAAACAAAAAAGCTCTTATAGTTGCCTTACAAAATCTTCTTTGCCAATAAAGAAAATTTTGCAGTTAAATAACATGCCTCTAGTCTTTGTTTGCAATTTTATATGTTGTGTGAATACCTCTATTATGTTACTTATAACAGTGTAAGGAAACACATGGTTTCTGCATCTCTATTTCTAATGTACAATGAACTTCTGAGGATAAAAATCAAGTTTTTTTTTATCTTAGTAACCCCAACATCAAGCATGGCATGTGAATAAATGTTTTCTAAAAACTTGAGGACAATTAAAAAAAGTTTAGTAAATAAGAGGCCAAAACAAATTCCTTAATGTGGTTTTAAAAAATGTTAACACTTCCCTCATATTCACAAATTACTGACCCCTTTTGCAGGATTATGTAATGGGGGTACTAAAGTTTAAGGTACTACAATGAAAGTCATTAAAGGCCATAGAAGACCAAAGAAGACATAAAATTCCATATATTTTTTTATTCTGTAAAAGTAGCTAGTTAAATAAATTAGGCTGAATTCATTTGGTGATTTTTTTCTTTAATTGACTTTAAAACTCAAATTTATAAGCCTATTAAGAAAAGAAGAAAAATTTCTTCTTGTAGACAGTATGTAAAAAATTTTGTGAACATGAAATAGTCTGAATAAATTATATTGCAAATTGTTTAAAAAATAGCCCTATAAGAAAGATAACTTGCTATATTAGCTAAGATGATCTTTTATTATTTTATTATGTGTATTAATTATTACGTACCAACTGGTTAGACAGGTAAGCTTAAATTTGTTCCTGTTGAATATACAATTAAAAGATACCAAGAACTTTGAAGAATTACAATAATGATATATTGATGACCACTCTGAAAATCTGCTTAAAAAATGTCTGTTTGTCTGCTTTCCTTACCTATCTTCTGTTATGCTAAAGAACTGCACGGGGAACTGAATAAATGAAAACAGCTTTTATTTAATGCTTTGCACATACTGAAAACCATCCAGTCTGAAAACCAGTCTTTGCACATATAGTAATTGTGTGAGAGGTGGTCTCTCTCTTGTTGCACAATTACTGTATACACAGTATGAAACTAGAATCCAAAGTAAGATGATAGCTTGCAGTCACCTACACAATCAAGGAAAGAGTCCCCTTCAGGTCTTGTGATGGATGCTTCCTATGCTAGATCAGCACCTGGGCACTGTGGGGTACTAGGACCCAACAGGCTGTCAATCAGGGCACATAGCCCAGTCTTTAGTCTTTTGTCAACTCTCCCTCTATAGCATTCTTGAACTTACTTCCTTGACTCTCTTAACCTCTAGCTATCCACTCAACTCGTTAGTTCTTCATTTACTTTTTATTTCACCTATTTGAAAGAAATTTATTTATATATTCTTTAAAAATTTATATAGTATACTCACCTTTGGCGAGATCTGTGCATGGTGTGTGGGGCATTAAAGATGAGAACAAGTGATGTCCTTGTCCTTGTGAATTTCTTATCTTTTGTGGGTGGGATAAGCATTTTTCAAAGACTCGCTTAAATCTGTATGATGCTGACTTGGCTGAGTTAAAGGAAGAGGCTGGCAGGGGGCGGGGGCAGGCGGCTCAGGAGCTGTGACCACTGCGGAGGCCACAGAGGCAGCTGCTGGGCCCTGGTCCAAGAGTCAGCCTGCTCCCTGTGGATTCGAATCGGCCTTGGCACAAATGGCGGCAGAGCAGTTGATGGGCCGGTCCAGCGTGAGCGCCCGGGATGAGGCCAAGGCAGGTCGTTCCTGGCCTGTCAGTGGCCTCAGCAATGTCGCTGCTGCTGCTGCACAGGGCCCAGGCAGATGAGCAGGAACACAGATTCTCAGCAACGGCTCCATCCCGGTGGTCTGTACCTTGGGCCACTTCTGAACCTAAAGTCTCGAATTTCCCAGTCAAAGGCCTGGCCCTGGAATAATCTCTTGCATTTGGTCTAAAGTTGATCAGTGGTTTAACTGCATTTTCACATCCAAGCATGGATGTTAACGACTCTAGGAGTGGCTTTCACTTAGGATGGATGGTTTTCAGAATGGTGGACTGGAGCAAGGCAGGAAAGTCAGTTTCAAGATAAAGAAGAAGTTGTTTTATGGATGAATACTGTTGGGCCCTTCCAAAATCACCACAAAACATAAAAGTACTTTTCACTTCTAATCTGTGTGGGGTCAAAAAAAAGTAACAGTCTTTAGCATAAAACACTGAGAGAAGCACTTCAAGGAGTTGAATTGGAATTTAATGGTCTGGATATTAAATTTAAAGATGATGTGATGCCAACCACTTACTGTGAAATTGATTTTGATAAAGAAAAGAGAGATGCCTTTGTTTATGCTACAAAACTCACTACCGGTACCAGATGTACATAGAAGATTTACCAATGTGGGGTATTGCTGGTGAAGCAGACAAAAATGGAGAAGATTGTTAAATTTGGACTTACAAAAAGCTTGAAATAGTTTTGGAAGTCAAATTGATGAAGGAAAGGTGAAACTGGTTCCCAATAACAAAATACAGATGTCATATTTGGTAAAATGGAAAAAGTCAGATGTAAAATTTGAAGATCGATTTCACTAATATCTTGATCCGTGCTTTTTTCAACAGAGGATTCACTGGTTTTGAATTTCAACTCCTTCAAGGTGGTGATCTTCTTGGTAGGCTCAGTTTCAATGATTTTAATGAGAACTTAAGGAAAGAGTATGCCCCGTACAGTAAAGAAGAAGAAATGGAGGACATGGATAGAGACTTAGGAGATGGATATGGATGGAAGCAGACGCATGTAGTTGTATTTAGACCAGCCAATATTTTTCTCTCTCATTCTTTCTGGATGTCAGATAATTGCTGTCTCTTATTGGTATTATTGTTGGAATGAAACAAGATTTATATATTTTTCTATGCTACTACATCTCCAGGGTATGGTTATTTTGGAGGAAGTCTCTATGCTAGACAAGGAGAAAGAAGATGGACAAAACAGATGTTCACTGGGGCATTTCTTATCCCAGCTGCAGTGTGTTGCAGGCCTTCTTCATCAATTTTATAGCCACTTCTTACCATGCTTCAAGAGCCATTCCTTTGGGAACAATGGTGGCTGCTTTTGCATCTGTTTTTTGGTTATTCTTCTTCCAAATCTTATTGTTATAATACTTGGCTGAAATTTGTCAGGTCAACACAAATTCCTTTGTCTGTCAGTGCTATACCTCGTCCTATGCCAGAGAAAAAAATATTTTATGGAGCCTGCAGTTATTGTTTGCCTGGGAGGAATTTTACCTTTTGGCTCTATCTTTATTGAAATGTATTTCATCTTCACATCTTTCTGGGCATATGAGGTCTATTATGTCTATGGCTTCATGGTGCTGGTGCTGGTCAACCTTTGTGTTGTGACCATCTGGGTTGCATTGTGTGCACATACTTCTTACTAAATGCAGAGGATTATATGTGGTAATGGACAAGTTTTCTCTCTGCTGAATCAACTTCAATCTATGTTTACATGTATTCCTTTTATGAAGATGTATTGCTTATTTCAAATGAAGATGTATTGCTTATTTCAAACATCATTTTACTTTGGATATATGATGTTATTTAGCATAGCCTTGAGATAATGTGTGGAGCAGTTGTTTACATGGGAACAAGGACCTTTGTCCAAGAAAATCTATACTAATGTGAAAATTGACTAGAGATGCAAGAAAACTTGGAACTTTGGATCAATTTCTCTTTCGTAGGGGTGGAACTTGCACAGCAAAAAAGCACAAGAAGAGATTTGGGCTTTGGGCCGGGGATATGGCTCAAGAGGTAACATGCTCCTCTGGCATGTGTGGGGCACTGGGTTCGATCCTCAGCACCACATAAAAATGAAATAAAGATGTTCTGTACACCAAAATCTAAAAAATAAATATTAAATTCTCTCTCTCTCTCTCTCTCTCTCTGAAAAAAAAAAAGAGATTTGGGCTTAATACTGGGTACTGTGTGGGTCTCTATCACCATCTATTTCCGGGGATCCTAGGTTTCTACTGACTGCTTTCTCCACCTGTTCACAGCAAATAGTTGGATTTTATGCAGTAGGCATTACTACAGTACATGGTTAACCTTCCCCAAAACCAGATGATTAAAGATGAAACAGATAAGCTCAGTAAAGAGGACAGATAACTTATTTAACTCATTTGTTCCAATAAAATAAATAGAAGGAAAATTGGATGCTAATATTACATGAGTAGAAATCTTCCTGGCACTTAGTGTTTCTACATTGTTGAAAAATGACCTTCCAGAAAGATTACTTTTCTCCTCTTATTTTTACTGTCATCGTCGACCTATCGTGAGATATTTTCATATATTGAATCTGGGTTCTTTTTGACCTGTTATAGGTTTTCTCCCCTCCAATTCAACTGCATTCTTTTTTAAAGAGAGAATTAAAAAATATTAACTTCTGCATGTAATATATCTGCTGTCATCTTAGTGGAACCAACTTCCCATTTATTCATCTTAAAATTGTCCAGTTACATCTTAATTCTAAGAATAGAAGATACAGTCTGAAGGTAGAGGTGTACTCTCTACAATGTAATCTATGCTACAGTTAGAAAGTCAAGTTGTAAATGGAGAAGATAATTTGTTTTATTAAAAATTTTGAGATAAACTACATTTTAACTGAATGTCTAAAGGACTATCTTCCCCTCACCCAGGTTAATTTTATACCTTTTTGAGTTTGAATAAAGGCTTTACATAAGATATTAAAAGCAAAGGGGGATGGGTAATAAATGTATATAACATTAAGTAATATAATGTAGGTATAGATTCCCAGATGCATCTGGATGTACAGATAGACTATGGAGTATTTTTTTTTCTGATGATGATTGGTGTAGACATGTGTGAATTTGGGTGGCTTTTTACATCTTGCCTACCATTGCATGAAACATTGGGGTTTCTTCAAAATGTGTGTGTCATACTTCTTTTGGAAGTGGGTTTGTTTTCTTCTGTTTCTTGTGTGAGACTCCTACAGGAGCTAAATTTGTAATTAGAAACATTTAATTTTGTTGATCCTCTCTGGGACACATAAGTAACATCTAAAGCATTACTGCTTTAGAATATTCAAATAAAATTTCCTGCCAAATATATATATAAACTTTCCAAGAGTCATAGGAGAAAATATACAGGATGATGAAAGTGTCTGATGAAGTGAAAGAGAATTTTCTTTCTTGTTTTTTATATTCTCTATTAATTCTTCCTTGTTCTATTTATTTCTCTTCTCAGAAATTGTCCATCAGTTGCCCATTGACTAAATTTTTGTTTTTCAGACATCTTCATACCATTGGGAACTATTACATGAGAATATTCTACAGAGACATTGCTCTGATGTATCCAAATATTTTTAAATACATGTATATAATTTTTAATTATGTATTTATTTTCAACTTGTGTAATTTTTTCGAATAATTAAGCTTACTGCCTACTTTGTAAACATAGGAAAGAGAAAATTTGGTTATCAAATGGCCTTTAAAGGAACTTTGGGGCCTATTCCAATTGATGAAGCTCTATTTAAATTGTATGAAGTTTATGAGAAAATGAAAATTCTCCTTTTTGTGAGAATTTGTGACTAGAACTAGATTGGAGAGAAAAGTAATAGTGTTTAAAGTCCCATAATTTTCCTGAGGATTAATAACAAAGTTGTCTTATGTGAGATACTAAATTACAATGTGCTAAAAGTCCCAGCAGCCTCTTAAACTATGATAGTTCTATGCCAAGATAAGATTCAGTCATACCAGATGTCATTTAAAGCACTGTAAAACCAGTGTCCACTTATGACACTTGAGCCTGACTGATTTTGCATATGGAGTAAACTTTGTATAAATATTAATTTGACACTGTCAGCTCCACATATTCAGAGTTAGTGTTATATAAATTGTCAACCCACAGTCAGGTTGCAGAGGGGGTGGATATACTCTGGGGAACCCATCTTATCATTCTCCCCCACATATTTTTTAAGGAAGGGAACTGACAGAATCAAGGGCACAATAAGGAGAACTGCAGATAAAATATGGGTCCTCTCTGAGGATTGTGCTGTTTGAGGACAATTGCACACCTGTCTTTATGATTCCCCTTTTCTTAGTACAAATTTCCCTTTTCCTAGCACCAGAGAATGGGTTTACCAGTCAGGACAAAAATTAGTAAGAAATTTTAGTTCAGAACACAAAGCCTTTACCTGAGGAATTAAGGATATGGTATTATTTCCAGGAAACAGGGCTTTTCTAGACTTTTTTGAAATTTTAAGAGCTGTGAATTCCACCCCATGGGGGAGCAGGAAACACAAAGAACAGAGATTCCCTTAGCCAAAAAGAACTGAAGCAAGTCATTTACTCTCATAAGTCACAAGTTCATGCAGCTCTTGCTATGCTTGCCTCTGCCTCACCTATCTCACCTATTTGACATGGTGCCAGATTCAATCTTTCAGATTAAGCCACTTGTTTAGTCCCTTCTTAGGATTATGATTTAGGCTGACTGCAGGAATTGAGGTGCCTCTGGCTAGTTTGTTGCTCCCTCAATGGCTCATGCTGATTCTCACCCACCTGAGACTTTCAAAGTCATGGGCAAAAATAGCTAGTTCTTGTTCAAAATTATAAACATGTTCATGGTCAGTGCCTACTGCAGAGCCTCACCCTGAGCATGCAGCTCTATTTTATGCTAAGTTGGATTAGCTCAACACTTTTCTTGAGAAAGCTCCAAATACCCACTTTCTGCCTCATCTGCTTTCACCAACGTTTATCAGCAGCATCTTACTATACAGCATCCATTTTACGGTTCCCCCCCCTCCTTCTTCTGGTGAAGGTTTTCTACTTCAACCTCATGGAGTAGCTATTTAGGTTTCCAAAAAGTATTAATTAACCACATACTTCCTTCATAACAAAGTTATGTTGCAACAGCATCATTTCTTTGGCAAAACAGTTTTCAGTCTGTTAAATCAATTTCTACTTATTGGTAAATATTAATGGTGGTTCAAAGATGACAGTGATAAAAATATGGTATATTTAACAGGTAGAGCTTACTAAGCCATATACAAAATTGGAAAGTACACTAGACTGTCCAATTTGAAGTGCTTCTTTCCTGTATGAGTAGCTATTTATAAAGCTGATTTACAGTGTGGCAAGGAAGAAAATAGGATGGTATATATCCCTAGAGATGCTTCAAGAATTGCAAAGAAGGCATTGTTCTCAAGCAGCATGTACCATAAATTCTTATGGTATAGCAGAGGAAGCAGTGAACCATTTCTTTATACTCTTTCCATCCTGCCAGAATTCTAAAATTAAAATAGGAGAGAGTGAACAGGAGCCGCTACTCTGAAATCAGAGTGGACAGCACCAAACTGCAGATCTGTGACTGGTTCTAACTCAACATGAGCATGTGTGACCTTGGACAAGGATGAACTACAGTATTCTCAGCTGCTTTCTGTTGTTTATTTTTTGACAGACACCAAATATATTCTCTGCTATTGTGAAGATAACATGAAATAATAGTCTTCATATGTCACAAAATTGTGTAATATTTCATATACCAAAAACTTGTATATATGAAAGATTATATAATTTGACATGTAATAAATAATGAATACAGATAAATGAAATATATTGGTTGCATATTTCTAGCTACTGATTATGCAATAAGGCAGATTTATTACAATAATTCCATTGGTCTTACTTTACCATTCTACATGGGTTTCCTTTCACTTTCTTTACTTGTATCTTAATATACTGATTTCAATGGCTAAGTCTACTGACCAATAGGCAAAATTTTTTAGTGAAATAAAATATTTTTATGCATTCATAGAATAAATCAAGAATTTGTGCCTTCCTGTTTTCTTAATCTTTTTGGATTACAAATGCCAAGTCACAGATACCTTGTCTAGGATTTTCAGTGGGTCTTCAAACATAGCTTATTAACTAGACATTATCTAGCTAATTGTTGGCTAACAAGGGAGTGAAGAGTAGTTTCAGCATTATGAAGGCTCTCAGATTTCTATTCTATTCATCTTTAAATTACAAGATTCTCCTAGCTTTTTAAAGTTTACTTCATGTGATATTCTGAAAACTAAGTTTTTGTAAGAGAAAGAAATTAAGAAGAATTATATTTGATACAGAATCTACAAATCATAGCAAATTAACATATTTAAGGAAACCAAGTGAGATATTTGAAATGTTATTTAAATTATTATAATTTACTTCTTTATTAAAAAGCAATTATATGATTGCTGAGAGCCATAGCCAAGTAGGAATGACGCATGGCAATTCCTTTGTCAGCCTAGGCTATGGCTCTCAGCATATGATTCAGATTCAAAGTATGGTTTCTCAAAGAAATATGAAACCTGAATTGGAAAGTGACAAGACCCATCACAGAGCTATTTTGTACACTAGTAATGCAACCCCTGGTCAGTTTACTAAAGATCCCAAGTGGCAGATTAATTATTTAGCAGTGGAATAAATTGAAAAGTTGGCCCCATCTACTTCAATACAAATTGAAACAGCCGACTCTGCAAAACTCTCATCAATAATCACAGAAAAATGCAAGTGCATTTGAAATCAGATTTTGCATTTGGTCTAACATTATTGTCTCCCATTTTTTTCCCACTGAAAAACCCTCAAATCCATTTGCCCTCCCCAGCTCATCCATTTTCCAGCCTCCAGTCCCACTCTTGACACTAACCAATATCTCCCTAATGCAATATTTCTTGCCTGCATCTTCCCTCCTTCCCTGCTTCTTCCTTCCTTCCTACATATAATGTACACAGTGCACTGAGGGGTAGGTGAGAGAGCACAGGACCATATATTTCCAAGAGCATAAGTTACCATCTAATGGTGAGTGTGGGGGACAGTGAGAATGACATGGAAAAAAGAATTAGGAATAAATGCAACAACAATAGGCACAATTGAGGTACAAACTCCTGTGAAGACACAGATAAAGGGATAATTAATTTCTGTCATTCTCAAGCAGGGATAGGTGACAAATATCTTCACTCTGCTTATTCCCTTCCCATCACTTCTAATGAGGACAATTTGGAATCTGGTTTGTCAGGTTCTGCTACCAAAATATGAAATTGGAATATAAAATTTATTCTGATGTGAACCACAGAAGATGCTGGATTTCACTTAATACAATGAAGGAACAGTTTAGCGATGAGGTCTCTGAAAGGAACAACAATCCTTAGTCCCTGTAGACCTCATCCCCCAATGCTGATTGCTTTCTGCCACTCTCTCCTTTATCCCTCTCTGCCCATTTCCAAACTCTTCTTGGGATTTAGAAATAAGTGGGAGGAAGAAAGAAGCATAATCATTAGAGACATTCTTATTCAGCTGTGTTAATTCTCCTTAGGCTGCAACTTTGCATATGAGCTCTTAACCCCACAAAATGTATTATTGAATGCATGGTCTATTTAATTAGTTTTAAGTCATCCTCCTTCCTGGCTTTTCTGAAATAACAAACACAAAATATCTCAGGATAATGCACACATTCAAACCAGAAGAATTTAAATAGGGTTCAATGGGATGCTGTATAGCAGGTGCCTTTTATACCCTTTTTTTCCCTCTAGTGTATCTGGAAAATCAAAATACATTTGGTGGGAAGGGAGTATGGAAAAATACTCACTGGTATAAAGAGAGAATAAAGTATGATGTAATGTCATACAAAAATAATTTAGCAAATTCATAGTAGGTTAGTGTAAAGTCAAACATTCTTTTTTCCCTCAAAAGTAAATCTCTTAGTAATATCACTGGACTAAACATTCTAAAAATGGGGGAAGCTCTCAAGTGAGAGTGTATCAGCTCTGCAAGTGACTGTCACTTTCCCATTCCTCTACCTCAATCCAGTTCACACTTTTATGATTGGCTTCTTTTTTGACCCAAGTTTGTTAATCATGTCCATCTGTAGGCAAATTGCTCTTCCAAATTAGCAACACTGAGCTCTCAAGCTGCTCACATTTTTTTTTCCTTCCCTTGATAAAATCTTTGGAGCATGCATTTTCTTGACACTTGTTTCTGAAATAATCCCCAATTATGGATATTTTAAAGGGTTCAAGGGGCTCACAAAATAACTCTGGTTTTGCATATAGTGTATTGCTTTTCATCTGATCCAAAATTGCCTAGAGAAGAGAATTTCCTTAGAGAAACAGGCACATTGCCTTCAATATTCCTCTACTTTCTAGAGACTGGTGGTGAGATCTAAGTAGTAACTGGTCAGGGATTAGGGTTTCCTCTATTCCACCAGGCCAACACACTTCCAGAACAACAGCTTCCAAGGGTGTAACAAACTCCTTGTCTCGTTTCTGGATCTTCCTGATCTATCCAAGGGCTTTATTGTCAGAAATTCTCCATTATATTCTCTTTCCTGGTTATTCTATGACAACACACAAACACTTGAAAGAATTTTACTATAGGAAACTGTTTTTAATTTAGTGGTTTTTTTTCTTTCACCTTTCAAAGATAAAATAGGCCCGAATTTCCATATCCAACCCAAGGGGCTTTGCCTGATGAATTGGCATTGAGTAGGAGAACTATGTACATAGGAATTGGGGTGGGGAATGAGATGTAGAGCCAGAAGACCCAAGTCAGAGTTTCAGTTTTAGGATTATCAGCTGCATAACCTTGGGCAAGTATTTTCATCCCTCTGAGCTGTGGCTTTCTTCATCAGCTAAGTGGAATTAATAACACTACTTGACTTTCCTGATTCCCAGGGTTGGAGTGAGGCTAGATTGAAATCACATGGGTGAATATGCTAAACAAACTGAAAGCATAATAGAACCAATTAGTTCCTATTAATATGCTGAGAATATTATCTAATTGCTTATAAATGCATGTTGCTTGTACACTCACACTGTCATTGGGTAAATAAAACCTTGCTTCTGCTGAGTACAGGTTTGTGCATATAACCCTTCAGTGAAGAAAATTACATTTACTTTTAAGCAACTATTTCATACTTACATCTGTTGCCAAGTTTACATCTCCAAGAAAAACACATCTCTCATTCAATCCTCTGAAAAATCAGATTCAGGAATCTCATTTTTCTCTGCAGGAAATTGAGATATAAAGATACTAATTGTTATTGAAGGGAGGGCTTCCCATATTTTCTTTCCTGTAACTCTAGTCCTGAATGATATCCTTGTCACAGATGGGGTCTTAAATGTCAACCAAAAATTCATCTGGTGAGATTTGGTCCTC
>NW_026693205.1:0-15604 GCF_021218885.2 Marmota monax | reverse complement strand
AGGAGGGAAGATGGCGGCGAGGGGAGTGCATTACCCCCGTGTGCTGCTTCACTGTGTGGGAGTATGACAAGTCAGGACGGCTAAAGGATATCTTGTTAGGAATTTCCAGCAATAGTGGGGTGCGCCGGAACCTGGAGGAAGGATTTCCATCGCATGAGGATCGGCTACGGGGACTCAAACGCGAGAGGTTTGTCGCACGGAGGGTAATACTGCTTATTCAGCAAATCGCCCCGCGGCTAGAGTCTGCAAGGCGCGCTGGGATAGAGACGCAGGGTTACAGCGCTGCAGTTTCTGCCAGACGCGCAAGCACCGCACTCAGGGCTGAATTCTGGGTTCGAGACGGGGAAGGAAGCGGTCCATCTCGGTTCTCCACACCGGTCAGACCACAGAGGAGGCCAGCAGCCACCATGTTGGTAAACTGACGTCACCACACCTGTTTTTGACTGACCGCAGCTCATTCAGCCATAGAACAGGTAATTTCAGGCTGCAATTCGCCTGCGGCTTGCAGACAGATTGCTAGGGTTCAGCGCCTGGGGGCTTCTTAAAATCTGATCTTATCGGAGTGAACACGGAGCGCGGGGCGGCCAAGTCCCGGCTCCCGGAACCGTCCCGGAACCGCCCTGGCTCAGGGCTGCGGAGCCCGCGGAGGCTGCTTCTTGGACCCTGCTACTATCAGAGCATACACCAAACACTAAGCGGCCGAATTCCGGCTCCCGGAACTGAGCCCGCGGGGGCTGCTTCTTGGAGCCTACACTTATAGGAGCTTACACCGAGCACGGAGCGGCCGAGTTCCGGCTCCCGGAACTTCCCTGGACCGGGGCTAGGAGCCCGCGGAAACTGTGTCTCGGTCCGGGTCCTGCTGAGGGCAGGTCAGGACTCACCCATTGCTTGGGTTGCCTGGCAAGGGGAACGAAATGCTGCCATTCGCATAGGATACCAACATGGCAGAGATCTGATGTCAGCAGAAAGCGGTGGAGGAGAGATCTTCATCAATACCAGCGGTGACATAAGCAGTTGGTCTTCTGGTAAGGGGGGTGAGGCTCAGTCACCCGAGTCTCCTCAATTTGTCCTCGAGCCGGAGGGAAGGAGCCGGGCCGCCGCCAGCCCCCGGAGCAGGCCCAGCGGCTCGCCAGCGTGGTGACCGCGTGACCCCAATTGGAGAGGGGGCGGAGCGGAGCCGCCACCCACACCCGCCAGGTGGGCAGACCCACGACCCAGTAGTACATGGGCGTGGTAGGAGGGGCAGGGCAGAGCCGCCCTTCGCGCTTGCAAGGTAAACAGACCTGTGACAGCCTGGCGGGTCAGGCCCAGTGGCCTGCCAGTGTGGTACACACGTCACCCCAACTCGAGTAGGGGCAGAGCAGATCCTTATCCCACGCCCAGGATCAGGCCCTGCCGGTGTGGTGGTCACGTGACCCCAATTGGAGTGGGGGTGGAGCGGAACCGCCACCCGTGCCCGCAGGGTGAGCAGACCAGTGATCAACCTGCAGATCAGGCCCAGGGGTCCGCAGGCGTGGTAGGAGGGGCAGGGCAGATCCGCCGCCCGCGCCTTCAAGGTAGGCAGACCTACAACAGACCGGCGGATCAGGCCCAGGAGCCTGCCGGCGGGGTACAAACACCACCCTAATTGGAGTAGTGACAGAGCAGAGTCGCCTCCCTTGCCAGGAACAGACCCAGCATCCTGCAGGCGGGGTAGTCACGACACCCCAATTGGAGTAGGGGCAAAGCAGAGCCTCCACTCGTGCCCGAAAGGTGGGCAGATCTGCGACCGACCAGCAGGACAGGCCCAGTGGCCTGCTGGTACGACAGACACGTCACCCCAATTGGAGTAGGGGCAGAACAGAGCCGCCACCAGCTCCCAGAACAGGCCCAGTGACCTGCCGGCGTGGTAGCCACGACACCCCAATTGGAATAAGGAGAGAGCAGAGCCGCCGCCCGCACCTGCAGGAAAGATACGCAAGCAGTATGAAAAGACAAGGAAAGAAAGGACCACAAGCAATGCAGGTCAACGCAACTTTAGAAGAGGTAACAGCTGCAGCAGATGGAATGTCAGATAAAGAATTCAGGATATACATGCTTCAGATGATCTGGAGTATCAAGGAAGACATTAAACAGCAAAATCAGACAATGAAAGATCACTTCGACAACGAATTACGCAAACAAATCCAGGAAGCAAAGGATCAACTATACAGGGAGATAGAGGTTATAAAAAACAAGCAATCAGAAATCCTAGAAATGCAGGAAGCAATAAACCAACTTAAAAACTCAATGGAGAATACTACCAACAGAGTAGAACACTTAGAAGATAGAACATCAGACAATGAAGACAAAGTATTTCAACTGGAAAAGAACATAGACAGCTCAGCAAGACTGTTAAGAAACCATGAGCAGAACATCCAAGAAATATGGGATAACATTAAGAGACCAAACTTAAGAGTCATTGGGATACAGGAAGGTACAGAGCTCCAAACCAAAGGAATGAGCAGTCTATTCCATGAAATAATACAAGAAAACTTCCCAGACTTGAAGAATGAGACAGAATCCCAAATCCTAGAAGCCTACAGGACGCCGAATGTGCAAAATCATAAGAGATCCACACCTAGACACATTATAATGAAGATGCCCAACATACAGAATAAGGAGAGAATTTTAAAAGCTACAAGAGAAAGGAAGCAGATTACATTTAGGGGCAAGCCAATCAGGATAACAGCTGATCTTTCAACACAGACTCTGAAAGCTAGAAGATCCTGGAATAACATATTTCAAACACTGAAAGATAATGGGTTCCAACCAAGAATTGTGTATCCAGCGAAATTAAGCTTCAGGATGGAGAATGAAATTAAAACCTTCCACGATAAACAAAAGTTTAAAGAATTCGCAGCTAGAAAACCATCTCTTCAAAACATCCTAGCCAAAGTATTACAGGAAGAGGAAATGGAAAATAACAATGAAAACCAACAGTGGGAGGTAGGACAGTAAAGGGGGGGGGGAAACAATCAAAGAGGAAAACAAACAATGTTTAGTAACAGAAATAAACAAATATGGCTGGAAGAACAACCCATATCTCAATAATAACCCTAAATGTTAATGGCTTAAACTCACCAATTAAGAGACACAGGCTAGTAGAATGGATCACAAAACAAGACCCAACAATATGCTGCCTACAGGAGACGCATTTGATAGGAAAAGACATACATAGGCTGAAGGTGAAAGGTTGGGAAAAATCATATCACTCATATGGACTTCGGAAACAAGCAGGCGTGTCCATACTCATATCAAATAAAATAGATTTCAAGCCAAAGTTAATCAAAAGAGATAAAGAGGGACACTACATACTGCTTAAGGGAACCATACACCAACAAGACATAACAATCATAAATATTTATGCCCCAAACAATGGTGCAGCTATGTTCGTCAAACAAACTCTTCTCAAGTTCAAGAGTCTAATAGACCACCACACCATAATCATGGGAGACTTCAACACACCTCTCTCGCCACTGGACAGATCTTCCAAACAAAAGTTGAATAAGGAAACTATAGAACTCAATAACACTATTAATAACCTAGACCTAATTGACATATATAGAGTATACCACCCAACATCAAGCAGTTACACTTTTTTCTCAGCAGCACATGGATCCTTCTCAAAAATAGATCATATATTATGTCACAGGGCAACTCTTAGACAATATAAAGGAGTAGAGATATTACCATGCATCTTATCTGATCATAATGGAATGAAACTGAAAATCAACGATAAAAGAAGGAAGGAAAAAGCATACATCAATTGGAGAATGAACAATAGGTTACTGAATGATCAATGGGTTATAGAAGACATCAAGGAGGAAATTAAAAAATTCTTAGAGATAAATGAAAACACAGACACAACATATCGGAATCTATGGGACACATTGAAAGCAGTTCTAAGAGGAAAATTCATTGCTTGGAGTTCATTCCTTAAAAAAAGAAAAAACCAACAAATAAATGATCTCATACTTCATCTCAAAATCCTTGAAAAAGAAGAGCAAAACAACAGCAAAAGAAGTAGAAGGCAAGAAATAATGAAAATCAGAGCTGAAATTAATGAAATCGAAACAAAAGAAACAATTGAAAAAATTGACAAAACTAAAAGTTGGTTCTTTGAAAAAATAAACAAAATCGACAGACCCTTAGCGATGCTAGTGAAGAGAAGAAGAGAGAGAACTCAAATTACTAGCATACGGGATGAAAAAGGCAATATCACAACAGACACTTCAGAAATACAGAAGATAATCAAAAACTATTTTGAATCCTTATACTCCAATAAATTAGAAGATAGTGAAGGCATAGATAAATTTCTTAAGTCATATGATCTGCCCAGATTGAGTCAGGAGGATATAGAAAACCTAAACAGACCAATATCAATTGAGGAGATAGAAGAAACCATCAAAAGACTACCAACTAAGAAAAGCCCAGGTCCCGATGGGTACACAGCAGAATTTTACAAAACCTTTAAAGAAGAACTAATACCAATACTTTTCAAGCTACTTCAGGAAATAGAAAAGGAGGGAGAACTTCCAAATTCATTCTATGAGGCCAACATCACCCTGATACCTAAACCAGACAAAGACACTTCAAAGAAAGAAAACTACAGACCAATATATATAATGAACCTAGATGCAAAAATCCTCAATAAAATTCTGGCGAATCGGATACAAAAACATATAAAAAAAATTGTACACCATGATCAAGTAGGATTCATCCCTGGGATGCAAGGCTGGTTCAATATACGGAAATCAATAAATGTTATTCACCACATCAATAGACTTAAAAATAAGAACCATATGATCATCTCGATAGATGCGGAAAAAGCATTTGACAAAGTACAGCATCCCTTTATGTTCAAAACTCTAGAAAAACTAGGGATAACAGGAACATACCTCAATATTGTAAAAGCAATCTATGCTAAGCCTCAGGCTAGCATTATTCGGAATGGAGAAAAACTGAAGGCATTCCCTCTAAAATCTGGAACAAGACAGGGATGCCCTCTCTCTCCACTTCTCTTCAACATAGTTCTCGAAACACTGGCCAGAGCAATTAGACAGACGAAAGAAATTAAAGGCATAAAAATAGGAAAAGAAGAAATTAAATTATCACTATTTGCAGATGATATGATTCTATATCTAGCAGACCCAAAAGGCTCTACAAAGAAACTATTAGAGCTAATAAATGAATTCAGCAAAGTGGCAGGATTTAAAATCAACACGCATAAATCAAAGGCATTCCTGTATATCAGCGACAAATCCTCTGAAATGGAAATGAGGACAACCACTCCATTCAAAATATCTTCAAAAAAAATAAAATACTTGGGAATCAACCTAACAAAAGAGGTGAAAGACTTATACAATGAAAACTACAGAACCCTAAAGAGAGAAATAGAAGAAGATCTTAGAAGATGGAAAAATATACCCTGTTCATGGATAGGCAGAACTAACATCATCAAAATGGCGATATTACCAAAAGTTCTCTATAGGTTTAATGCAATGCCAATCAAAATCCCAATGGCATTTCTTGTAGAAATAGAGAAAGCAATCATGAAATTCATATGGAAAAATAAAAGACCCAGAATAGCAAAAACAATGCTAAGCAAGAAGTGTGAATCAGGCGGTATAGCGATACCAGACTTCAAACTATACTACAGAGCAATAGTAACAAAAACAGCATGGTACTGGTACCAAAACAGGCGTGTGGACCAATGGTACAGAATAGAGGACACAGAAACCAATCCACAAAACTACAACTATCTTATATTTGATAAAGGGGCTAAAAGCATGCAATGGAGGAAGGATAGCATCTTCAACAAATGGTGCTGGGAAAACTGGAAATCCATATGCAACAAAATGAAACTGAATCCCTTTCTCTCGCCATGCACAAAAGTGAATTCAAAATGGATCAAGGAACTTGATATCAAATCAGAGACGCGCCGTCTGATAGAAGAAAAAGTTGGCTACGATCTACAGTCGGTGGGGTCGGGCTCCAAATTCCTCAATAGGACACCCATAGCACAAAAGTTAATAACTAGAATCAACAAATGGGACTTACTCAAACTAAGAAGTTTTTTCTCAGCAAAAGAAACAATAAGAGAGGTAAATAGGGAGCCTACATCCTGGGAACAAATCTTTACTCCTCACACTTCAGATAGAGCCCTAATATCCAGAGTATACAAAGAACTCAAAAAATTAGACAATAAGAGAACAAACAACCCAATCAACAAATGGGCCAAGGACCTGAACAGACACTTCACAGAGGAGGACATACAGTCAATCAACAAGTACATGAAAAAATGCTCAACATCTCTAGCTGTCAGAGAAATGCAAATCAAAACCACCCTAAGATACCATCTCACCCCAGTAAGATTGGCAGCCATTAGGAAGTCAAACAACAACAAGTGCTGGCGAGGATGTGGGGAAAAGGGTACACTTGTACATTGCTGGTGGGACTGCAGATTGGTGCAGCCAATTTGGAAAGCAGTATGGAGATTTCTTGGAAAGCTGGGAATGGAGCCACCATTTGACCCAGCTATTCCCCTTCTTGGTCTATTCCCTAAAGACCTAAAAAGAGCATGCTACAGGGACACTGCTACATCGATGTTCATAGCAGCACAGTTCACAATAGCAAGACTGTGGAACCAACCTAGATGCCCTTCAATAGACGAATGGATAAAAAAAATGTGGCATTTATACACAATGGAGTATTACTCTGCATTAAAAAATGACAAAATCATAGAATTTACAGGGAAATGGATGGCATTAGAGCAGATTATGCTAAGTGAAGCTAGCCAATCCCTAAAAAACAAATGCCAAATGTCTTCTTTGATATAAGGAAAGTAACTAAGAACAGAGTAGGGACGAAGAACAGGAGAAGAAGATTAACATTTAACAGGGATGAGAGGTGGGAGGGAAAGGGAGAGAGAAGGTAAATTGCACGGTAATGGAA
This sequence comes from Marmota monax, assembly GCF_021218885.2. Taxonomy (NCBI): domain Eukaryota; kingdom Metazoa; phylum Chordata; class Mammalia; order Rodentia; family Sciuridae; genus Marmota; species Marmota monax. Next base: position 8,629 of record NW_026693205.1, on the reverse strand, counting down.
GGAGACCCTCAGGGTTATACAGTGGAGGGGGTAGAGAGAGAGGAGGGGAGGGGAGGGGAGAGGTGGGGAGGGGGGAGGGTGGATGATGGGAAAGGCAGCGGAGCACAACAGACACTAGTATGGCAATTTGTAAATCAGTGGATGTGTAACTGATGTGAATCTGCAATCTGTATATGGGGTGAAGGTGGGAGTTCATAACCCACTAGAATCAAAGTGTGGAATATGATATGTCAAGAAATTTGTAATGTTTTGAACAACCCACAATAAAAAATTAAAAAAAAAAATAAATAAAAAAAATAAACCACACACCTGTGATTTTGGTGCAAGCATATTTTTAAAAATCCACTTTATGGAGATCTTTCTACCAGCTCCCTTAATGGCAGACTAAGCTGCAGTGAGTTTGCCATGCCTGGTCCTGATGGACCCATTCTGGAGGGAGCAGCTGGCTCTCACAAACCCGACTCACATTTCTTCAGAAGCCACTGACCACAGTCCAGCAGCCTAAGTGCAATATTCAACTCCTATCATGAATTAACTAAACTGAGAGTTCTTCTAGGACTTCTTCAGCCACCTTGGCCTTCTCTTAACAGTTCATCTAGTACTTTAGTCTTACAGCATGTGGACTCCAGGGTGTATCTTGCAAGTTACTTTTACAATCCTTGTGAATATATGAACCTTCCTTTTACTCTTGTTTTTTCCAGAAGAATCTGTTCAATAGCAGAACCTACTTAGTCATGTTACCAGTAGTCACTGCTTTTATTCTAGAAGGCCATTTTTTTCATCATGGTCTGCAGATAAGAAAAAATCACACTTATACTGCAGAGCAGTATGACCCCCTCACACATCAGCCTCTCATGGGCACAGCTCTGCCACTCTCGGCTTGTGTTGGTTTTCCAGCTCTCAGTGATCTTATGTATGTGGGGTCCTCACACAGCATCCTGGTGAGGGTCACATTCAAGTGTCCCAATTGGTCTTTGTAAACTAAAGAACTCTGCATAAAATGTAGAGCTATGTAAAAAGCTAAATGATTTAACACTAGCAAAACTGCCCTTCAACTTGAAAAATACATGCAGTACAATATATTTAGACATATTTAAAGTACTATTCCTAAAAACAGCAATTAAGGAAATCTGAATTCAAAAATAGTACAGTAGTGAGGATGTTGGGCACAGTGGCTGTTGGTGGATGAGGTCATTTTGATTAAAGATCTCTAGCCTCAGGACATAACTGTTTGAGTTGGTAAAATAATGAGTCTCACTAACATCGTGAGTCAGTGGATAGCATATGGACAGGTCAGGCAGGCTTGGTTTTAAAATCTGACTCTGCTTCCTATTACTAGTTGTGACTTGAGGAGTTCAAAGCAAATTTCCTCTACATAATTTTTGGTCTGTTTTAAGTTAGGAAACCTCATTTACCAATGCTGTGAAGTGGATGTCAAAGCCTGACCAATAGAGTCCCCCACATGCTCACCCACCTCTCAAGGGAAGTCACTGCGAATCTCTGAGCAAGCCTTTTCATCACTGTGACCAGAAAGCCTGATAAGAACTGTGTAGAGGAGGAAAAGTTCTCTTGGGACTCATGGCTTCCGAGGTTCAGTTCTGTCAACACATAACTCTGAGCCTGAGGTGAGGAAGGACCTCATGGCAGAAGGCTGTGTGGAGATTTCAACACTCACAATCTAATCATTTCACCTTTGAGAATTCCTGCATGGTCTTCTACATGACCTTTTGTGGGACACTTCATATCTCAACCGTAACACAGAGGTACTCAGGAAACGGTTGCTCTTATCCTTAAGAACCTGACACTCTGAACCTATTCCCCTGTCTGCATATGCCTATAATCAGTGTGACAGTGACATCAGACGGCAGGGCCAGGCAGTCTCTGCTCTCTGAACCCTCTTACTTGTCTCTGTTATCCGTTCCTATCTCCATGAATGGAAGGACTGATTCTTTACTGCTCAGAACACTTTGGGTCATAAGATACAGAAACCTTAATCACACTGGTTTAAAAGTAATGAGCAGGAAAGAGTTGGCCTGAAGATCAAGGCCATCCTTTCTCATCTTTGTGCTCTCTCTGGTCTGGATGGGCTTTGGTAGACTCCCTCCACATTGCCCTCAGCAGCAGCAGGCTTGCCTTGCTCCAGCTAGCCACCCAGCAGAAAGGGGGTCTTCTCAATACCTGTCCCATGGCTCAAGGTGACCCCCTCACCTATGTAGGGTCAATCTCTGAATCAAATGTAAGGGTCAGAAGTTTCCTTCTCAAACTGGAGGGAAGGGATCAAACGCTTGAAACTACACAGGATGAAAGTGGGAGAAGGTAGTTTTCAGAGGAAAATCAGCAATGTTAACAGAAAAAGAGAGAACGACTGATGGGCAGGCAGAACAGCAGCTGTCCAGTGTATTGAGAATTATACCTTCTACCAGACTGATAAATAAATAATGGCCAGAGTCACTCTGAGTGACAGCATTCTTGCTCTGCAGACACTATAAATCTGGATAAAATAAGCAATCCTTTGGTGAGCTGATGGAAAAATCCATCTTCCCTCACTTCACCAGCTCAGTAAGAGCACAGGCACCTGAATTGGGGATTTTTCTGGCTGCACTGCAGCATCTATTGAAACCATCAATGACACTGGGCTTCCTGACTGCAGAGGTGATTGACATTCCTGCTTGAGCAGTGCCTTTCTCACAAAGTTCTTAAAGTATGTCCAGGCAAGGGATCTTTGAAATTTTGTTTTATATTTTTTTAATTCAACTAACAAACACTCCAAAAAATATTTAAATGCAATTCCTTGAGGAGACAGCATTGGTCAAACACTAGTATTTGTAGCTAACTTCTGGAATTTGACCATGGGAAAGATATGGGATTAAATAAGATCTAGGAAGCAGAAGGAACCTGAATAAGAATGCTTTGTGTGTTGCATACTGAAATATTTTTCACAAGGAGGAGCACAGAAAGCAAGTAGTTCTTGTTACTGTGTGGTTACGTCTCCTAAAATGATAATTTAGCAATTTAACAACAACAACAACAACTGTATATATATATATATATATATATATATATATGTGTGTGTGTGTGTGTGTGTGTGTGTATACTTACAACACAGTATTTAAAAAATATGCATAACTCCATACAAAAGTGAAATATTTGAACTGAAACTCTCCAAAAAGAAACTGTATACATGCCCACTAAACACCTGAAAAGTGCCCCAAACACCTGGGGGGGGGGTGGCATGCCTATAATTCCAGCAATTTAGAGGCTGAGGCAGGATGATTGCAAGTTTTAGGTCAGTCTCAGCAACTTAGCAAAACAGTGTCTCAAAATAACAATATTTTTTAAATTTTTTGATTTCTTTTTTTAATTTATTTCTTACATACATGACAATAGAGGAGTGCATTACATTCATGATTATCCATTCACAGCACAATTTTTTTGTAATTCTGTATAGAAAGTATGTTCATGCCAAATTATGCCATTATACATGAGCGCTCTTATTTTTTTGCATACAATTCTTTTTTTTTTTTTTTTTTGGAAAGGTTCAGTTCGGTTTATTATAGTGTCAAGTAGATTTACAACTATTGCACTTATTATTCTGCTTACAGAAGGCCAACATTAAGGGGGATATTTTTCTCCAAAAGAGATAAGTTTTCAGAATCTTCAATATGTTAAAATTACACAGGCAAAGATAGAAACCTCATGTCCCGTTCCCTAGCCCTGCCCCCTTCCTGCTGTTGTACAGCTTGCTGCCAATGAGAATTTTAGTTTGGATAATGGTTTAAAAGTCATCCCTTTCTCATTAAATGACCTTTGAGTGAAATTGGACAAGAATTCTCTTTATACTCTCTTCCTAACCCCAAACATAGAAAACACAGCTCCCATACTCCAAAATCAAATGTAACCAATAAACCGTGGAGGTGAACTTTACTCAAAGACAAAGTAAATATTACTTCCTTCCAGACTCCACTTGGCATTCAGGTCAAGTGCAATCACTGGCTGCCCAGCTTTTAGGCAATGGGAGAAAACAACAGAGGCTCAAAAGTGGTCCAGCATATAAAATTCTTCTCAAAAACAGAAGAAAGTCATGAACATTGTTGTGAAAATGTTTTACATTTTCAAGAAATTCTATTCTACTGATGTGTTTGGAAGATTGTCTTCAACCTATTTGGCTTTAGCCCATCAGCTGTAACTGATTCAGTCATGTGAAGAACCACTTTTATCTTAAGCTTTGCAATGTATAACATTGGATGAAAGGAAAGTGGTTTTTTTATTTACTCTAATAATTGTGCTGATAAGAGCTGGTGGGGGCGTGGCTGGTGGAAAGTACCAGCCTTCAGTTCTCTTAAATTATTTTTCATTCTGATTATATTGCGAATAAATGAGTGGTGGGGGTTGGCACTCTTTTTCATCTTAACAGTTGCTCTGCATTCAAAGATGCTCTATGTGATTCATAATGTCCTACCATAACAAGACGCAGCTTTTATATATTACTGGGGTAATGCAAAGAAAATGAATTTTCCTTTGGGTACCAGTAATTGTCAAAGGAATGATTGAAGATTCAGAGAATGTGCTTTATAATAACCCTGTTAACGTAAAGCATAGACTGAGCAAAGAAAAACCATGGCATGTGTGTGGAAGAGTCAGCTGCATTAGCAAGGCATCTTGGGGATGGTTTTGGCTTTTTTGACTAAGATACATCCAATTTTGACCCCCTTCAGCTCCTTGGACCAAGAGGAAACAGTTACATAGGAGCATTTGCTGAGTGTGAGCTGACTTTGCCATGTGCTTAGAAATGCTCCAACTAGTTAATAAACTCTCTCTCTCTGCCCTGGTACTAAGGCTAATGTGCTCAGGCTGTTAGAAATAATTTGAATATCAAAAATGAAATTGAGATTACCAACCATGTCCTGATAGTTACAGCATATAGAATGTCAAACGTCCTCTTTTTAAACTAAAGTAAAAATGAAGAAGCATGGTTAATTCATTTGTGCTGATTAAAACACACCGCCAAGTACAACTTGGGTTTGCAGCCACTCCATGAGGCTGAGTCACAGACACTCTCCCTGGGGGAAGGGGGGGACATGTGTATCTGCCTTGCTAATCCCTCCAGGTGTCTTCCTAGCCCATGTGCACACTCCCACTGTGAAGGAAAGCTAGCTACAAAATCTAGAAGTTTTCTGCTTTCAGAAAATTCTAGTGTATCGTGTACACCTCAGGTATTTCTCTTTCTGCTTAAAAAAATAGTGCAAAAACATCTGATAGTCAAAATGATAGTTCAAGCAAGTTTTCGTGCCAGGGAACAGTGGAGCTTCACCTTTAGCTGACTTGTAGAATGTGAACATAGTTTTTGGGAAATATTCCAGATTTTCCCATTAGTTCTCCACTCATCCAGTCGTCATCTACAGATTCCAGCTCTGTTATTATATCCCCAGCCTTGAAGGAGAGCTCGTCTTCATTCTCCCCCTGGAAATCATACAAGGCTTTGGCCTTTCTCCCCTTCAGTGATATGGCAGACATACTTTTTGCCTCAGCTGGACAGGGCTGCACAAAAACTGCTGGGAAGATCCCCTGTCTGTCGTTCAGTCTGCCCCGATACCAGTCGGAGTCCAGACGCTTGAGGATCAGGATCCGGTCCCCCCTCTTGAAGGATAAGTCCTCACTGGTTTCTGCTGTAAAACTGTGGAGAGCTCTGCACCATTCTCCAGAAAGGCTGTTGTCCTGAGAATGTGAGCCAGAATCTTCTTTTTTGGTCTTTGGTGGTATCTTTGTTCTTAAAACATTTGCACCAGAGGTGGAATAATCCTCAACAAGTTCCACGAAGTTAAGGGGGAAGATCCCAGTTCTGTCTTGAAGCTCTCCTCTTGCCCATTCCTCATTCATGTACTCTTTAAGAATAATCATTTCTCCCTCTGAGAAACTTAACTCATCCTTCTGGTCTCCAATATATTCAAACCGAGCAACACATCTTGTATTTTTAACACAATGAGATGAAACAGATTCTCTTTTCCCATTTTCTCCTTTTGAAATATCAACGATTACTTTGACATAGTTGGCAGGAAATACGCCAGTCTGGCTTCTGCATTTCCCTCTGTACCAATCTGTGTCTATTTTTTCAAGAAGATAAACAATTTCTCCAGATGTGAGATTCAAATCGTCATCTTGCTCTGCTGCAAAATCATGAAGAACAACAGCGTGAGGAGCACTACTGTCCACAGGTTTCTGAGCAGGGCTTGGATCCTTATGAGAGAGTTCTCCAGGGTTTTGTGGGACAATGTCTTCATTGGCAATTCCATGAGGCACAGACAGCATGTATTTTCTGTACAGAGGATGTCCTGGTTTGGGACGAGCGGGTAGCACCGGATCTTGACTTTTAAAGATATGACTCTTGGCTTTTGAGAGCCCAGATGCCAAGTGACTTTGTTTTTTCTGAAGATCCATGTCAGAAGAGGACCGACTAAAAGGCAGTTTTTTATTTGATGTTCGGGTTGCAGGAAGTTTTGGAGGAGGTGGCCTCTCGGGGGCTCCTTTGGGAGGAGGCCGTCTAGCTGGAGTAGGTTTTTTATTAATGGGTCTTGGTGGCAACCTTGGGGGTCCTCACACAAAACCTCCGGTCTCACCAGCTTGGTTGGATTCCAAGTTTCTAGATCTGTCAGTATTACTGGGCTTTCCAGGTACTGTGCTGTACGTGTTTCCAATAGGTTTTTCAGCTGGGAGTGGAGGTGGGCTTTGCGGATCCTCATGTAAACATTTTCCTGGTTTGGCTGGAATTCGAATTACAGTGGGCTTCCTGGCGGCTGCTGGTTGAATTGCTCTTTCTTTTGTTGGTTCAGTTTTTGTGGGGAGCTGAAAGGGATCTAGAAGCAGCTCTGAACTGAGGGATTCTTCAGCCAGGCTCCCAGGGGAGGTGGGCAAAACATCATCATCAAAGCTGATGAGGTCAGTGTCCCCCAGGGACTTGCTTTGCAGAGCTGGAACTGGGGGGTTGGCCGCGGGCCCTTCTCCCAGTGACCTGAATGCTTTGGCTTGTGATGCCACTGAGAGCCGGGGAGGAACAGGGGCTGATTTCGTTGGAGCCGAAGGGCAGCTGGGGTTTTCTGAGGAAACCGATTTCTTCGTGGGCAAGGGCCGAGGGGCAGGAGTGGGGACTTTCTTCCCAGCATCAGGGCTGTCGGCCATGGGCCCTCCTCCCGGAATCTCGTGGTTAGCACTTCGGGTAAGGCCAGGAGTTGGTTTCTTTGACAATTCGGGTTTGGTTACTGGCACACTGCCTGGTTATGGAGGTGAAGAGAACGGGGTGAGCCCTTCCCTGGAGGTCACTTTGAGTCTGTTTTCAGCCCAAGCGTCCCATTCTCCAGAAGCTCTGTTAGCGGCTGGTTTGGGAGCCACAGAAGGTTTCCCTGAGGAAACAGCAGGCTTTGGGGGCAGTGTGCGGGGGATGATCTCTGGTTTCTTGGGCGGTCCCGGGGTTTCTGCGTTTGTCTGACCCTCAAATGCTTTGATCCTTGAAACAATGCTATTTTGGCTTTGCTCTGAGTTCATCGTGTCCATCCTTGGCAGACTTTCTAAGTTGCTGGTATTGTCCAACAGACACTGGGGCCAGCCTGGGGATGGCTCCTCTTCTGGGACCGCTGGGCTGATTTTCTGGGCAGTTTTAGCTACTGGTCTGAGGTTGCTTTTCCATCTTGGTTTTGGCACTGGACATCTTGGAGCACTGGGGTTTTCTGGACAACTTGCTTCTTCAGAAACATCAAAGACTATTAAAGGAGCCACACTGGTGGGGACATCGCCGGGTGAGGCTGCTGGAGAAGGCTGAAGAGGCTTGAGAGGCTCCGGCAGTGTTTGAGGCAGATTGCTGTCTATATCTTCTGAAAAGTCAGTCTGAGTTGCAGAAGTGATAGTGTGCCTTGGAGTGGCAGCAGCATTATTATTATTTGTAGTGTTAACTTGAACTTGGTTGATTTCTTTTATGACTTGTTCATAAGAAGGCGGGAGCTCAGCAGAAACCAGCTCATTCGGCCTCCACGGGCCGGGGGCAGGAGTTGGAGGAAATCCCAGTCCTGGAGGTGGGGCTCCTGGAAACCAGGAGGCTGGCCTCAGAGGCTCAGCTGCCACAATGGTGATCTCTGGGCGCCTCCTAGCTCGATGAAGTTCACTCTGAATAGAAGTCCGAGAAGATCTCTTGATTACGGCTCTAATGGATGACAAGGGTCCTTGGCTGGCAGAACGGTGCTCTGGTTTATTTCGTTCGTTGCTATCTGCGGCCAGGTGGCCCGAGAGCGCACGGCCCCGGGCGCAGCGCGTGCCCCCAACCTCGCGGCGCTCGCGCAGCTCTTACTCCTTGTCCTCCCGCCGCCGGCACTCAGCCATGGGCGAGACGCGCGCAGCCGGGGACGGCGGGCGAGAAGCGGCCCCGGCGCCCGGTCCGCTGGCACCAGGTGCCCCTGGCCGGCGCCCTCTGGGTAGGAAAGCGGCCCCCGGAGAGGAGGTGGGGGCGGCGGCTGAAGGAACCGCCACCTCTGCGAACTCCACCTGCAGCCGGAGGGGGAGCTGCCAGGCGCGGGCCGAGCCGAGTTCCCCGCCTCCTCGCCGCACACCGGCGGCCTCCTCCCTCCTGCTCCCACTCGCGTACAAT
>NW_026693204.1:0-3194 GCF_021218885.2 Marmota monax | reverse complement strand
CTTTTTAAACCACACACCAGTGATTTTGATGCATGCATATTTTTAAAAATCCACTTTATGGAGACCTTTCTACCAGCTCCCTTAATGGCAGACTAAGCTGCAGTGGGTTTGCCATGCCTGGTCCTGATGGACCCACTCTGGAGGGAGCAGTTGGCTCTCACAAACCCGACTCACATTTCCTCAGAAGCCACTGACCACAGTCCAGCAGCCTAAGTGCAATATTCAACTCCTATCATGAATTAACTAAACTGAGTGTTCTTCTAGGACTTCTTCAGCCACCTTGGCCTTCTCTTAACAGTTCATCTAGTACTTTAGTCTTACAGCATGTGGACTCCAGGGTGTATCTTGCAAGTTACTTTTGCAATCCTCGTGAATATATGAACCTTCCTTTTACTCTTGGTTTTCCCAGAGGAATCTGTTCAATAGCAGAACCTGCTTAGTCATGTTACCAGTAGTCACTGCTTTTATTCTAGAAGGCCATTTTTTTCATCATGGACTGCAGATAAGAACAAATCACACTTATACTGCAGAGCACTATGACCCCCTCACACATCAGCCTCTCATGGGCACAGCTCTGCCACTCTCGGCTTGTGTTGGTTTTCCAGCTCTCAGACATCTTATGTATGTGGGGTCCTCACACAGCATCCTGGTGAGGGTCACATTCAAGTGTCCCAATTGGTCTTTGTAAACTAAAGAACTCTGCATAAAATGTAGAGCTATGTAAAAAGCTAAATGATTTAACACTAGCAAAACTGCCCTTCAACTTGAAAAATACATGCAGTACAATATATTTAGGCATATTTAAAGTACTATTCCTAAAAACAGCAATTAAGGAAATCTGAATTCAAAGAATAGTACAGTAGTAAGGATGTTGGGCACAGTGGCTGTTGGTGGATGAGGTCATTTTGATTAAAGATCTCTAGCCTCAGGACATAACTGTTTGAGTTGGTAAAATAACGAGTCTCACTAACATTGTGAGTCAGTGGATAGCATATGGACAGGTCAGGCAGGCTTGGTTTTAAAATCTGACTCTGCTTCTTATTACTAGTTGTGACTTGAGGAGTTCAAAGCTAATTTCCTCTACATAATTTTTGGTCTGTTTAAAGCTAGGAAACCTCATTTACCAATGCTGTGAAGTGGATGTAAAGCCTGACCAATAGAGTCCCCCACATGCTCACCCACCTCTCAAGGGAAGTCACTGCGAATCTCTGAGCAAGCCTTTTCATCACTGTGACCAGAAAGCCTGATAAGAACAGTGTAGAGGAGGAAAAGTTCTCTTGGGGCTCATGGCTTCTGAGGTTCAGTTCTGTCAACACATAACTCTGAGCCTGAGGTGAGAAAGGACCTCATGGCAGAAGGCTGTGTGGAGATTTCAACGCTCACAATCTAATCATTTCACCTTTGAGAATTCCTGCATGGTCTTCTGCATGACCTTTTGTGGGACACTTCATATCTCAACCGTAACACAGAGGTACTCAGGAAACGGTTGCTCTTATCCTTAAGAACCTGACACTCTGAACCTATTCCCCTGTCTGCATATGCCTATAATCAGTGTGACAGTGACATCAGAAGGCAGGGCCAGGCAGTCTCTGCTCTCTGAACCCTCTTACTTGTCTCTGTTATCCGTTCCTATCTCCATGAATGGAAGGACTGATTCTTTACTGCTCAGAACACTTTGGGTCATAAGATACAGAAACCTTAATCACACTGGTTTAAAGGCAATGAGCAGGAAAGAGTTGGCCTGAAGGTCAAGGCCATCCTTTCTTGTCTTTGGGCTCTCCCTGGTCTGGATGGGCTTCGGTAGACTCCCTCCACATTGCCCTCAGCAGCAGCAGGCTTGCCTTGCTCCAGCTAGCCACCCAGCAGAAAGGGGGTCTTCTCAATACCTGTCCCATGGCTCAAGGTGACCCCCTCACCTATGTAGGGTCAATCTCTGAATCAAATGTAAGGGTCAGAAGTTTCCTTCTCAAACTGGAGGGAAAGGATCAAACGCTTGAAACTACACAGGCTGAAAGTGGGAGAAGGTAGTTTTCAGAGGAAAATCAGCAATGTTAACAGAAAAAGAGAGAATGACTGATGGGCAGGCAGAACAGCAGCTGTCCAGTGTCTTGAGAATTATACCTTCTACCAGACTGATAAATAAATAATGGCCAGAGTCACTCTGAGTGACAGCATTCTTGCTCTGCAGACACTGTAAATCTGGATAAAATAAGCAATCCTTTGGTGAGCTGATGGAAGAATCCATCTTCCCTCACTTCACCAGCTCAGTAAGAGCACAGGCACCTGAATTGGGGATTTTTCTGGCTGCACTGCAGCATCTATTGAAACCATCAATGACACTGGGCTTCCTGACTGCAGAGGTGATTGACATTCCTGCTTGAGCAGTGCCTTTCTCATAAAGTTCTTAAAGTATGTCCAGGCAAGGGATCTTTGAAATTTTGTTTTATATTTTTTTCATTCAACTAACATACACTCCAAAAAATATTTAAATGCAATTCCTTGAGGGGACAGCATTGGTCAAACACTAGTATTTGTAGCTAACTTCTGGAATTTGACCATGGGAAAGATATGGGATTAAATAAGATCTAGGAAGCAGAAGGAACCTGACTAAGAATGCTTGGTGTGTTGCATACTGAAATATTTTTCACAAGGAGGAGCACAGAAAGCAAGTAATTCTTGTTACTGTGTGGTTATGTCTCCTAAAATGACAATTTAGCAATTTAACAACAACAACAACTGTATATGTGTGTGTGTGTGTGTGTGTATACATATACTTACAACACAGTATTTAAAAAATATGCATAACTCCATACAAAAGTGAAGTATTTGAACTGAAACTCTCCAAAAAGAAACTGTATGCATGCCCACTAAACACCTGAAAAGTGCCCCAAACACCTGGGGGTGGGGTGGCATGCCTATAATTCCAGCAATTTAGAGGCTGAGGCAGGATGATTGCAAGTTTTAGGTCAGTCTCAGCAACTTAGCAAAACAGTGTCTCAAAATAACAATATGTTTTAATTTTTTTGTTTTCTTTTTAAATTTATTTCTTACATACATAACAATAGAGGAGTGCATTACATTCATGATTATGCATTCACAGAACAATTTTTTGTAATTCTGTATATAAAGTATGTTCATGCCAAATTATACCATTATACATGAGCTCTCTTATTTTTTTGCATACAAATCTTAAT
>NW_026693203.1:0-3251 GCF_021218885.2 Marmota monax | reverse complement strand
TACCTCGCTCCGAGTCTTGGGTACTGCCAGAAACATTAAACAGCCAACTTTGGACTCCTAATATTTCCCTGGGGAAACACAAGCGCGGACTAGACTAGCCCAATCTGAGTGAGTCATGCAAAATCTAGTAAGTCCCTCCACCTGAGTGAGAGTGAAAGCGGCATCTATGCCATAAGTGCGGACAGATTCTGCCAAGGTTTTAATTATCTTAAAGTCTAAAGGCTCATGATATCTTCCCCTGTTATTGTCCTGAAATACAGGGTATGCAAGTCCCATATCTGTATTAACTGTCCTCCAAACTTGTGCATGAAAAGATCTCCCGGAACCTTGGCTCCCCCCCACATACGGAGGTGGGGCAATCGGCACCATATCTTCTTCTAGATATTCTACCTCCTCCTCCTCAGAGTTTTGTTGACCGATGTTAACTCCCTTCCCCTTCTTACAGTAGGCCTGCGTGCCCTGTGTCTCCTTTTTCTTCTTTTTCATTTTTATCTTATGTAGTTGTTGTAACAATATATCAAGGTCCTCAGAACTCTCTGAGTCGCTTGTGTTCTCAGGCGTTTTTAATTCGGTCAAGTCTGGGTAGAGCCTTCTCCTATTTTTATCTTCAGGCTCTTTTGCCTTCTCACTACTGTTACTTTTAATACTCTCTGCCACTTCACTACATGATCCTTCAGATTTTTCCTCATGCAGTTGCTCAAGAATAGCTTGACCCTCACTTACAGCTTCCTGGCATTTACCATCTGTTATACATCCTCTAACTAACTTCCAAAGTGGTATAATGCCACCCTGCAAGGTACCTTGCTCATGAGCGAAATCTAGATCTTTCCCTAATTTGTCCCAGCTGGGAACCGTAAGACTCCCTGAAAAAGCAAACCAAGGAGCCGCTATATCAGCTTCTCTTAAAAACATCTGCAAAGTACTCTGCTTTATCTTAAGTCCTTTTGAATGTAACAACCCATCTAGGGCCAACAAAATTGGGCTTGAAGAAGCAACGCCCATAATGTTTTTAGAGCTATAAAGAAAGTGAAAGTACAAAAGTCCCCGCTCTCTTCCTTTTACAGGGGAGCGTTCCGTTCTATGAATTCCCCGCTCTCTTCCTTTTACAGGGAAGCGTCCCTGTCGTCACAACAACAAAAGAAGCACAAAAAACAAAAGCGAAATGACACAACAAAAGAAACACAGAAAACAAAAGCGAAAGTAGAAGCGAAAGTACACAGTGCAGCTGCAATAAAATGTAAGGCTCTCTCTGTGTTTACAGAGGAGCTGCCCCGCTTTGGTCGCGGATCCCACTTACTAGGGACTAACCCCGCTTTGATAGCGGATCCCACTTGTTGGGACTAACCCCGCTTTAGTCGCGGATCCCACTTACCTGGGACTAACCGGTGCACCACCCCTGACTGCTGAAAGTTCTGGTTCCCGGGTCTCGGCACCACTTGTCGCGACCCCTTGCCTGCAAGGAAGACGCAACTCAGGAATCTTCTTTCAGCAGTTTATTCAGGCCCTTGATATTTCTTCTTCTCTCTCTCTCGGATGCCCCTCCCAGCCTTAATAAAGCATCCCAAGCCCCAATGCAAAGCTGCCGCGTGGAGCTTTCTCACAGGGTGGTGTACAGGGTGGTGAAAAATCATGTGCCAACTCTCCCAGATAAGGAGTTGTTTGTCACAGACCACAGCGGAGCCAGCGTCATCTTGTAATGGCGACCATAGTCTGCAGAAACGGCAGAAGTGGCTCACCACAGTGAGACTTTTAACAGACGTTTGAAAACAGTCTCTAGTCAAACCTAGCCAATCACAAAAATGTAATCTCATCAAAATATGTTCAAGAGGAATGCCCAAATACGACAAAACATTTCTAAAAATTGTGCAGCGAGTGATGGTGAAATGTCGGAGAGGATATGGAGGGCTTGGCTCCAGCCACCTCCATTTGATGCTGTCCTGGAATTCAGAGCCAGGGACTCCTGCACTAAAATGAGGTTCTGGGAGTGAAGAAATCAAGTTACCTGTAGTCACCAAAGCATGGTTCTTTGTGACGATCTTATCACATTTATAAGACAAACACTAGACCTTTAAGCAAGCTTATTAAGAATATTAAAGGTCCATAAATAAAATTGATTGTATTTTTATTTATTAGAAGTTAAAGGTAAAAATTCAAAAGTTCACATTAAAACAAGAAGAAATTAATTTAAAATATCATCACAAAAAGTGAAATATTTAATAAAAACAAGGAAGACCTAAACTGTAAACTCTGAACTTGGCTAAGAGAAAATTTATAAACCTTACCATTTGGTGACATAAACTCTGCTCATCAATCAGAAATCTCAACATCAGTGAATATTAATTTTCTCCAGATTTATCTATTCATTCAATGTGATTTTAAACAAAATCTAAATAGGGTTATTTTTTGGAAACTGACTAATCAGCTTTCGAATTTAGAGAATATAAAATTGCCAAAGCAATTTTTAAAAAGTGAATGTATTTTAAGACTTAATACTTAAGATTGAAGTACTTAGACTTAAGATTATGCATTATTGGAAAACATAGTCTAAAGCTCTAATAATCAAGAATGTGGCATTGGCATGAAGACTAACATGTGTCAGGAGAGGTGACCAGAGAGCCTAGTGATCATCTCAGGCCAGAACAGCTCTTCTATAATCCAAGAGGAAAGAAGGTCTCACACTTCTGCCCAGCTCCAGAGCAAAAGTAACCACTATAGTGTAAGGTGGATCATTGACCTATATTAAAAGGCTACAACTGGATTAAAACCTAGAAAGTGTTTTCAACAATCAGAGCAAAGATTTCTTGTAATAGTGAAAAATGTTAGCCATGGGGGAGAAAAACTGAAGAATAGGATCTGGAAAAAATAGAAAATTATGCTAATGGGCAAACACTATTAAGAAATGAAAAGGTAAACCTTGAACAGGAAGAAAATAATCACAAAACACTTGTGTTATTTAGAGTTTCCATTCAAAATACATGTAGAACTCCAACCAATCAATATAAATATAAAAGCAATCAAATTAATCAATAAAAGAACAAAATGCTCAACTTTATGAATGGCTAGACAGAAACAATAAAAGCTGCAATAAGATGATTTCAACACCCTCTGGAAAGGCTAAGGTTTAATATGAAGATGGACTCCACTAACGCTTTGTGAAGCTGTGGAGTGAGTGGGCCTCTCCTGTGGTTTCTGAAAGGGGTGCAAGATCAGTCTGGCCATGCTCTATAGTGAATCCCAGGTGGACCTGAGGC
>NW_026693202.1:0-10824 GCF_021218885.2 Marmota monax | reverse complement strand
GTTGGTGATGGATTGATCAGACATAAATGTCTGCCCTGTCATCTCAATATCTGTGCTCAAAGCCCTGAACAGTACAGCAAAATAGTTCATCATGCTTTATCAGAGAATAATTCTAGATAAGAATGTGCTCTTAGAAACATGACAAGTGGATCATCCTTGAAATTTATAGGTCATAGTCACCTTAAAAACAGGCTTTCAACAAAATGTTTTTATGACTCTGCCTTGGTTAACCGAGGTGGGCCCGACCGTCACTTAGACTTCTTACAGTATTAATTTGGACTTCTGAGAGCACATTATGCCCATGGAAAAAACTTGACCTGTCTTTTTCCTCTGAGTTCTGCAACATTGCCAGCCTGACATCCATTTTTACTCTGCTTCTATTTCTTAAAGTTTGATAGTTCAATAGTTTTACTTTTTGTACCAATATCCCTTTAGTAGGCTTTCTACAGCTCCAGATATTCATACAATGAGAACTGTTAGAGCTGGAAAGAAATTGATGCCTTTGCAGTCTCAGATTGTCACCTACAGGGCAGAACTTCAGGTTTCCAAGGAAACCAAATAGTCCAGTGTTATTTGTAATACTAAGTCAAAAGTGCTTTTTGTGCATATGAAGAAACAAGGTCAAGACTTGGTTGTAGTTGCTGTGGCGGAGGTCAAGAGTATTTTAAACTTATTTATAGCTTATTTCATATTCTTCTTGCTCTTCAGAGCCTATAAATATTTTCACCCTTTATAGCTCATTTTTTACTTCTATTGTTAATCTGAAACTGGACCTTAGGAAGAGAATGCTATTACCCCCAGATTTTGTCCCTGTGATAAAGATATACCCTAAATGAGTGAAGTAGATATCCAGCATGTCCTCAGCATGAATGAGGCAGGGTTTGTTTTTGTCTTTCTTCAATCTTCATTGGGACCAGCGAGAGGCCACCACCTAGAAGTGTGTTTGCTTGGCAGATTTCACTTCACCTGTGTGATAGCTAATCTTAGATGGAGGTTGTCAGACCATCTGGAAATTACCCACAGAGCTGTGTTCCCTGTTACAGTTCAGATCTTCCATGTCCCAGAAGAGTTCACGTGCTCAGAGTTTGGTCTTTAGGGGGCGCTCTCAGAAGGTCATGAAACTTTTAAGAAGTATAGCCTATTGGAGGTCTTCTGGTCTCTGTGAACATGTCCTTGAAGGGGACAGTGGCCGTCACAGTATGTAGAATTATCTATATTTCCAAATTATCTATAGAATCCAAATTAAAGATTAGGAAGCCACAATGAGAACACCAGTGAAGACAAATTTGCTCACTGCCCCCAAGTTAGGATTGGCGTGTTGGGGCACTGGTTTCTGGAACACAGAGGGTGAAGTAGAGAGAGAGTGCCTGAGAATCCAGCTTTCTAATTTGGGTGGTGACACAAACCAAGATTTGGAGCATACAGAAGAAGCGATTTTAAAAGTGAAGATAGCAGGTTTCTCCAGTACATGTTTGAGCAGCCTAGGGGATAGGCAGAGGAAATATAATCTTCCCTGAATTAGCAAATGTTCAGGTTTCAACTGCCCTGAAAGATGTTTATGGGATTTCCTTGACTACGAACATGGTGTGGTGAAAAGAAACAGAACATTGACTCTTCTGGGACATGTTCTGCCACTAACTAGTTTTGTGACTTTAAGCAAGTCATGACTTTTCTGGAATTTCCTATTGTTGAAGACCCTGAAATAATACTACTTTAAAGATGTCTTTCTGGGCTGGGGTGTGGCTCAGTGGTAGAGTGCTCACCTAGGACGTGCGAGGCCCTGGGTTCGATTCTCATCACCACATAAAAATAAAATAAAGGTATTGTGTCCAACTACAACTAAATAAAAATAATAAAAAAAAATTAAAGATGTTGTTCAAATGTGACAACCAGGGCTGAAGGTGCTTTGATTCACTGTCTCCTTTTCCAGAGTGGCATATTTTCTCATTTAGTCCGTAATTATTTTTGCATGTTACCATGGAGGCGGCTATATCAGGTAGTCCAAAGGCTTTATCAGTTGATAAAGTAAAATCCTTGCCTCTGGGACAGAGTATTGTTTGCCTGTTTTGTTGGAATCTTCTGCCTGGTGTGATGGTTGTTCTCTAAAGTAGTTGCAAAGTTTAGACTTTCACCACTGGGAGAGTTCATGTGCCAAGATTTGTTGTCACACAAACTAAAGTAGTCTTCTTGGTTTTTTTTTTTGGTACCAGGCATTGAATCCAGAGGCACTTTACCTCTGAGCCCATCCCCAATCCTTTCTATTTTTGTTTTGAGATAGGGTCTCACTAAGTTGCTTAGGGCCTCACTAAATTGAGGAGGCTGGCCTTGAATTTTTGATACTCCTGCCTCAGCTTCCCAAGTCACTGGAATTACAGGCATGCAGGCATGCACCACCACTCCAGGTTTTTTTTTTTTTTTTTTTTTTGGTGCTGGGGATTGAACCCAGGACCTTGTGCATGCAAAGCAAGCACTCTGTCAACTGAGCTATATCCCCAGCTATTATTTTTATTTTGAATAGTGGTGAAAATTACATAAAATAACATTTACTGTTTTAAAACATACAATTCAAAAGCCTTTTGTACATTCACAATGCTCTCAGACCATCACCACTATCCAGTTCCAAGCTATTTTCATCATCTTAAAAGAAAACCCTGTCCCCGTTAAGCAGTCACTCCCCATTCCCCCTTCCCCAGGACCAACAACTACTAATCTGCTTGCTTTTATGAATTTGCCCATTCTGGACATTTCATGTAAGTGGTAGCATACAGTAAGTGATCCTTTGAATCTGTTTCTTTCACTTACCATCATGTTTTCGAGGTTCATTTTATGCAGGGACATGTATCAGTACTTCATTCTCTTTAAGACTGGATAATATTCCATTACATAGAGACACCACACTCCTTTTTACCTGTTCATCCATTGATGGACATTTGAATTGTTTCTACCTCTTGCTGTTGTGAATAGTTCTGTCATGGACATTCATGTGCAAGTTTTTGTTTGAACACCTGTTCTTGGTTCTTTTGATTACATTCCTAGAAATGGAACTTCGAGGTCACATGGTAATTCTGCTTAATGTTTTGAGGAACTGCCAAACTATTTTTGAAAGCAGCAGGACAATTTTCCATTTCCCCCAGCACCGTATGACAGTTTAGTGTTGGCAACAGGTCCACCCTGGCCCCTGGAGCCCTACCTCCACTAGTTTGTTCTGCATGCCAGTGTGGCCAGCTCACAAGGCCATGGCGAACTTGCGGTTTTTCTGTTCCTGCTTGTCCGTCTGAGACATATGTATCCCACGGGAATGCCTTGACCTTTTCTGGTCTGATGGACTTATTGTTAAGGGAGGTTTCGGTACCTGACAATAATAGATGTTGAAACTAAATTTCTCCCCCCTCCCTCCTGCTTTTGGGTAGTTTTCCACTTCTGCTGCTTGGGGTATAAAAAAAGGTGTGTTAGCAATAAAGATTATTATTGACTCCTGGATGAAGAACCTTGGTGTCCTGTGTGTCTTTTAACCTCGCCGTCCCTCGCCGGACTCGGCTCCCTTGG
Organism: Marmota monax; assembly: GCF_021218885.2. Lineage (NCBI taxonomy): Eukaryota > Metazoa > Chordata > Mammalia > Rodentia > Sciuridae > Marmota > Marmota monax. The sequence continues at coordinate 7,278 of NW_026693202.1, read as the reverse complement.
CCGGACGCGGCAATTGGAGGTCCCACCGAGATCCGGAAAGCAGGGGTAAGCGGACGGGGCTCACCTTCTAAGAAAGAAGGGGGAGGATTGGTTTAAAGATATTTTAAAGAGACAGGGTACGTACCATGGGTAACTCAACAGCGAAGGTTCGTCTGGCCAACGAACTGAAAGAGCTGTTAAATACACAAGGAACAGGAATAAAAACTAAGACTGCAACCGAATTCGTTGAAATTATTGCCCAGGCTTGTCCTTGGTTTCTGACAGGAGGATTTCTTAATAATAGTGACTGGGACCTGGTGAGGCATGACCTTCAGAAATTATTGAGGGACCGGGGCTCGGACAGTGTCCCAGTTGCCACCTTTTCCTTATGGAGGTTGGTAAAGGATGCTTTATTAACAGATAAAGTAAAGATCAAGGATCAGCTTGCTGAATGTGAACAGGCCCTTAATCAGGTGCAGGAGGAGCAAATGGCAGAATCCTTAAAGGATGAGGGTCCCCTTGAGGACTCAGGCTCGGAGGGTAGGAAACGCCTCCAGATTTCTAAGCCCAAAAAGGATCCTGAGGACCTCAGTTCTCTCTCTGAGGAAGAGGAGGGATTAGAAAGGGAGATAGAGAAACTAGAACATCACCTTAAAAGGGCAAATGTGAGGGTGCCTAGGGCCCCCTCAGTTGCCACACCTCCTCCCTATAATCCTGATTGGAATGAGGACGCCCCTACTAGACGGGCGGGGGTCCACTGGGGTTCTAGAGCGGCTCAGGTTTTTCCAATGATTGAAAACGCCGATGCTGATGGACAGCCGGCCAGAGCCCATGTCCCCCTAGCCTTCAAGGACATAAAACAGCTTAAGGAGGCGGTCATTAATTATGGACCTCATGCCCCTTTCACATTGACCCTCTTCGAGTCTTTCTCAGCCAGTCAACTGATACCCAATGATTGGCAGCAACTTTGCAGGGCTGTGTTATCTGGAGGGGATTTCTTATTGTGGAAAAGTGAATATCATGAAAGGTGCCGCGAGCTGGCTCAGATTAACCTGAATGCGGGCCATCAACGGCGAAATGCTGAAATGTTGGCAGGAACTGGGCAGTATGCCACCATAGGCCAACAAATTAATTACGACCCAGGTGTTTATGCTCAAATAGCCTCAGCTGCAGTCCATGCCTGGAAAACCCTGCCCGTTTCTAAGACTGGAGCAAAAATTTCCAAGATCTCTCAAGGACCCTCTGAACCTTATTCGGACTTTATAGCCCGCCTAATGCAGGCTGCTGGAAAAATATTCCCTAATCTGAAACAGGCTATGCCACTTATTGGACAACTGGCATATGAAAACGCTAACACTTACTGCCAAAATGCTATTAAGTCCTCCCGGGCCAAAAGTATAGATGACATGATTCGAGCATGCAAAGATATAGATGGGCCTCATATTACTGGTCAGGTTTTGGCTGCTGCCCTTAAGACTGGAATGCAAAAAGCTGATAACAGGGGAACCCGCTCTAAGGGGTGTTTTAAGTGTGGGAAAGAGGGACATATAAAGAGAAACTGTCCGGAAAGGAGCGAGGGTGCTGGCAGAGGGATGCCTAGAATTTGTCCTAGATGTCATAAAGGAAATCATTGGAGCAGTAAGTACAGGTCAAAATTTGACATCCAGGGTAACCCAATACCTTCGGGAAACGGGAGCAGGGGCCCGCCCCGGGCCCCGGAAGCCAAAGTGTACGGGGCAGTGCAGGGACAGAACAGTGCCCCAGGGAGTGGGCGTCTCCGCCGCCTCCCACTGACCAACCCCTTTCTATCTGGGAACTCCCCAGGGGAACACCAGGAAGCGCAGGACTGGACCTCAGTTCCACCTCCCGAGCGGTATTAACTCCCCAAATGGGACCTCAAATGCTGCCTACTGGGGTTTTTGGACCCCTGCCAGAGAGGACGGTGGGACTAGTGTTGGGACGAGGTAGCGCAACTCAGTGGGGCTTGAAGATTCTTACGGGGTTGTTGATGCTGATTATCAGGGAGAAATAAAAATAGTAGTAGAAGCTACCCAAGGAATTGTTATTCTTCCCCCCAGGGAGCGTATAGCTCAATTGCTGCTGCTACCCTTAGCTTCCATTCCTGGGCACACCCTCCGTGGGTCCCGGGGCGACGGCAGCTTTGGCTCCACTGGAACTCCCCAGGCCTTTTGGGTAGCTCATTTGGCTTCGCGTCCCAACCTGACCATTGAGATACAGGACAAGGCTTTCAAGGGAATACTAGATACGGGGGCGGATGTCTCTGTCATTTCTGAAAAACAATGGCCACCTGCCTGGCCCCTCCAGAGTCCCTCGGCCATATTACAGGGGATAGGACAGACCCGACCAAAAAGAAGTGCTTCCTTTTTAAAATGGAGAGATGGTGAAGGACATAGTGGCCATTTCCAGCCCTATGTAGTGACTGGACTCCCCACGAACCTTTGGGGGAGGGACTTGCTTCATCAAATGGGGGCTATTCTCACTACCCAGACTTTAAAAGGAAATAATGACTTTGTTAATGATTCAATGCTAGACATGGGATGGATCCCTGGAAGGGGACTAGGAAAGAGACATGAGGGCAGAATATCACCCGTGGATCCAGCAGAACAGGTTACCCGGTGGGGAAGAGACCGGAGAGGACTGGGAAATTTATCCTAGGGGCCACTGAAGTGCGGCCACCTCCACTGTCCATTACTTGGTTATCAGATGACCCTGTGTGGGTAGAACAGTGGCCCCTAACTAAGGACAAATTACAGGCCGCTTCCCTATTAGTTCAAGACCAGCTTGAGTTAGGACACGTGGTGCCCTCTACCTCCCCTTGGAATACCCCTATTTTTGTTATACAAAAGGGGTCTGGGAAGTGGAGACTTCTTCAGGACCTACGAGCTATTAATAAAACTATGCAACCCATGGGACCCTTACAGCCAGGGCTACCCTTTCCTACTGCGATCCCAAAGGATTGGCATCTTATTGTCATAGATTTAAAAGATTGTTTCTTCTCTATCCCCTTAGACCCACGAGACCGAAAGCGTTTCGCTTTTTCCTTGCCTTCCACAAACTTTAGGGAACCTTACCAACGGTATGAATGGACTGTCCTACCTCAAGGGATGACTAATAGTCCTACAATGTGCCAATATTTTGTAGCTGAGGTTTTGCGACCCTTTCGACAGCAGTTCCCACAGCTCTACCTCATTCATTATATGGATGACATCTTACTGGCAGGGCCCAAGAAAAAAAGTCTTCTTCAATCTTATGAAGTCCTCCAATCCCTTCTAAAAGGGGCAGGGCTGGTCATAGCACCCGAAAAGGTGCAGTTTCAACACCCTTACAATTACTTGGGATACATCATTAATAACATAGGAATCTTTCCCCAGAGACCCCAGTTCCAGATAAATCAGCTCAAAACTTTACATCAGTGGCAGACATTCCTCGGAGAAATACAGTGGCTGCGCCCGTCCTTTCATATTCCAACTGGAGAGCTCAAACCCCTGTATGACCTCTTGCGAGGAGATCCTTCTCCTACGTCGTGTAGAGTACCTACACCAGAAGCCTTACGAGCACTGAGGCTAATAGAAGAGGCTCTGCAGGACATGCAGATTATGCAGATAGATTATTCTCTGCCCTTGTCATTTATAGTTCTACCTTCTAAAATTACTCCCACAGGAGTGTTCTGGCAAACGGGTCCCATTTATTGGGTCCACTTGCCGGCTTCTAACCCCCGGTTATTGACTCCCTTTTATGAGCTAGTTATTAACTTAATTTGGAAGGCTAAATATTTGGGTGATGCATTGTTTGGAAAAACCTTTGACATACTTATTCAACCTTACACTCAAGATATGATACACAAGTTACAACAAGAACATGACCTTTGGTGTCTTTTCCTGTGCATCTTCAAGGGTCAGATTGATAATCACTTCCCTAAACATAGACTTTTGGAGGGCTTTAAAAGGTGTCCCATTATCTTCCCAAAGATTATGAAAAGGGAACCTATTCCAAAGGCCCAAACTGTATATACAGATGGGGCCAAAAATGGATTTGCCGTCGTTTTTGATGGATCTCAAATTCTCCGACAACCTGTGTCAGGTCAGTCGGCCCAAAAGGCGGAAGTTGAAGCTTTAATCATAGCTCTCAAAGTCTATAGTTCTATTCCTCTTAATGTATATACTGACAGCTTGTATGTAGCCAATCTGGCTCTAGTCATAGAAACAGCATCATATATTGGAAAGCAATCCACCATCACAGAACAACTACAGGTAGTTCAGCTTCTCATTTGGGCTAGACGAGATCCTTTATACATTGGCCACATCAGAAGCCATTCAGGGCTCCCTGGACCTTTGTCAGAGGGCAACGCAAAAGCAGACGCTGCTACTCATGCTGTTGGCCTTTCCTGTGTGACGACAGAATATGATAAGGCCTTACAATTCCATAACAAATTTCATTTAAATGCACAGTCTTTACGCTTCCACACAGGATGTTCACGAGACCAAGCTTTACAGATTGTCTCATTATGTCCAACCTGTGCACCATTTATTCATTCTCCTTCCCTTGGAGTTAATCCAAGAGGACTACAACCTAATGATGTCTGGCAAACTGATGTTACACACTTCCCTAGCTTTGGTAAGCTCTCCTTTATACATGTTTCCACTGACACATATTCTGGCTTCATTTTTGCCACCTTACATACTGGAGAGAAGGCTAAGGACGTAATTAGTCATCTTCTAAAAGCCTTTTCCTCCATGGGCACCCCACGATGCCTCAAAACCGATAATGGTCCCGCATATGTAAGTCAGGCGGTTCAACGGTTTTGCACCCAATGGGAAATTAATCATAAGACTGGAATCCCTTATAATCCACAGGGACAAGCTATCGTGGAACGAGCCCATCAACATTTAAAAACTTATTTGCAAAAAACAAAAGAGGGGGAGATATACCGGAATTGTCAGGGACCACAAGCACTTCTAAGCATAACCTTATTTACTTTAAATTTTTTACTCACTGACACTGGAGGGCGCACGGCTGCACAACGCCACTTTTCCCCTCCCACTGTACAAGATGCTCAAATAAGGTGGAAAGATTTATCCACTGGAAAGTGGCAACCCCCGGCTCCACTCTTAGCTAGAGTGAGGGGAGCTGTATGTGTTTTTCCCCCAGGAACTGAGAAGCCCATTTGGATCCCGGAGCGCTGCACCAGACCGGTGAATGAAAATTCAAGACAAAATGAAGTTCCCAAGATGGCTGATCCTGCCGCTGTTGTTCTCACCCCTTCAAGTGAGTGCCGAGACACACCTCATGAGCTGGACCCCTCTTGTGGCATTCCTTCTGGACAGGTTTGCTGAAGGAGGGCTTGACCCCCCACCTGGGAATATTCATGAATATCTTTTTGGAGCCCCTTGTGAGTGTAAGGGAGGGCCCCGGCACTCGGCCCCCTCTGGTTATATCCAGAGCATTGATTGTGGGACTAAAGTAGCCTACATGGCGGCTGAACTCAATGAAAACATCGGAGGATTTAAGCAACCAAAATGGGTATGTGTTAATAAGCCCGGACTTGTTGTCCCTAATCCGACTGAGACTCTTGGAAGCTGTCCCGCCACTTGTCATTACACCCCGGCAATGCACATCTCTTGTTATACATCAGCCTCAATTTGTGTTAATAATCAAGGAAAACAGTATTTTGAGGCCATCCTAACTAACACCCGTGGAGAATGGGGGACCACTTATAATTATATTCCTTTTCTTGGTGACCGGGGAGGGGAAGGCATCACAACTCGGTTAACGGAGGCGGGATGTGAGGGCGTGGTGGGTAAACCTACCTGCTGGCCCATGCAGGCCCCTATCGGAATCTCTGACGGAGGGGGACCCACTGATGCTATTAAACACCTTCAGGTGATTAAGCTTTTAAAGCCAGAGATCCCTAAGCCTACATACCACCCCTTGATATTGCCCAAATCCCAGTTTCCTGATTTAGATGCCAATACATTAGATATCCTAGAAACTACCTTTTCTTTACTTAACAGTTCCAATCCTACATCATCCTAGATGATGTGCAAACCCTGTCGGGAACCATTAAAGACTTACAAGACCAGATAGACTCTCTAGCAGAAGTAGTTCTTCAGAACAGGCGGGGTTTAGACTTGCTTACTGCCAATCAAGGGGGAATTTGTTTAGCCCTTGGGGAGAGGTGCTGTTTTTATGCTAACAAATCTGGCATAGTTCGCACAAAAATTAAACAACTCCAAGAAGACCTAGAAAAAAGGAGGAGGGAATTATTTGAGAACCCTCTCTGGACTGGACTTAATGGATTTTTGCCTTATCTTCTTCCCTTATTGGGACCATTGTTAGGCCTCCTTCTAGTAGTGGCAATAGGACCCTGCATTGTAAATAAGATAGTACAATTCATTAAGGATCAAATTAATATCTTAGCCTCTAAGCCAATACAGGTTCACTATCAACGCTTGAAGATGGATGATCGCCCCTCTGAGATATACTTCAGACCTATCCAAAGATGAGTGTCCTCCTTAAAAGAAGAACTCCTGCCATATCTTTTCTCTATGCATACCTCTCCCTCTTGCCTTCCTGTACTAGGATCTTTGCTGTCTAATCTCTCGGTCCAATCACATCTGCCATTCGGCGGTGACGGTCATGGGTCCCGTGGGTGGAGACGGTTAAGTGTTTACCGCAATAATGTCTTGATAGGTCATAACACCTTGAGCTGATCTTGTAGTACCCAGTGACGGGCAACTTTCACGCTTGCTGTGCGACCTAAGCCAGGGAATCGGGGCCTTCCCAGAGACGGGTAAGCATCGCAAGGGCTGTGAACGACCTAAGACAGGGGCTACTTGATTCCCACTGGCATGCAAAAAACAAAAGAGGGGGACTTGTTGGCAACAGGTCCACCCTGGCCCCTGGAGCCCTACCTCCACTAGTTTGTTCTGCATGCCAGTGTGGCCAGCTCACAAGGCCATGGCGAACTTGCGGTTTTTCTGTTCCTGCTTGTCCGTCTGAGACATATGTATCCCACGGGAATGCCTTGACCTTTTCTGGTCTGATGGACTTATTGTTAAGGGAGGTTTCGGTACCTGACAATAATAGATGTTGAAACTAAATTTCTCCCCGCTCCCTCCTGCTTTTGGGTAGTTTTCCACTTCTGCTGCTTGGGGTATAAAAAAAGGTGTGTTAGCAATAAAGATTATTATTGACTCCTGGATGAAGAACCTTGGTGTCCTGTGTGTCTTTTAACCTCGCCGTCCCTCGCCGGACTCGGCTCCCTTGGCCGGACGCGGC
>NW_026693201.1:0-6646 GCF_021218885.2 Marmota monax | reverse complement strand
TGCTGGGAGCCATTAGCCAAGTAAGTATGACAATTTCCTTGCCAGCGTACCCCATGTTGCAGTGACATTGAATGTACGTGACCTTGCTCAAGGACCAAGGCAGATTAGGGTGTTCCCGGTTTTAAGATAATCTTGTTTAGGGCGTTCCCAGTTTAGGTTCCAGGTTTAAGGTTTAAGATTATTCCTGCTGGGAATAGGGCGTATCCTGCTGCCTGAGTTCCCCTTGAGTTCTCACGGGATTCAGACAGTATATTTTGGAGATAGAAGCCCAGTGGAGGTGAATTTGGGCAGAGAACGTGGATTTGGGAAGAGAACGTGGATTTCCCCAGAACGTGATTGTAGACGGCTGGTGTGAGTTCGGGAATAAAGAGTTGCTGTTTGAATCTACAAGCTGTGTGGTGGCTCGTGATTGTGTGCCCAGCCAGACTGCGGCATTTGTGCCCAGCCAGACTGTGGCATTTGGTGGCCCGTACGGGGAACTTCTGAAGCTTAGAGGTAAGTGAAATTTCTCACCCCTGAGGAAGAGAGAAAGAATGGGTGAACATTTCAAAAAACAATGTGTTATTGTTTTGATTTATTTTGTTTTTATTTCAAGTTGCCTGTTCCTAGAACTTTCTCAGGCAAACTGGGGAAAATGGGTGACTCAAGGTTTGAATTTGTTCGCCTCCGAGCAAGAGAAATTGTTAGAGGAAGGAGGCACCCCAGTGAGACCAAGAACCATTAGGGCATATGTTGATACAATACAAAAATGTAGCCAATGGCTTTTTAAAGACAAGTTATTAAGTATATCAATGGGACCATCATGGTATCCTGTAGAAGGATTTTTCTTCAAGAAAGAGATGACTAGTTCTGTTTACTACATTTGTCTAAGATCTTGGTTTTTACAGACATCTGATTAATTTACAAAGCTAAAATGTTGAAACATCAACCACTCTTTACTTATTAAGTTACATAAGGTAATATATTTAAGCATGTGTGTTTTCATAAATTGGTGAATGGAAAAAAGGTTTAATATTGCTTTGGTCTGTGTCTTTGCTAAAACAAGGTTACTAAGAGTTAAGATTCTATCATGTGTAATTTATATACAAAGAGTATAAGAAGTTTCAGTTGGGTTTCAATTATAGTATTATAGTATCATAAAAAACATGAAAGTCTTTCATCTTATTAAAGTGGAGTAATTTGTCTAAATCAGAAATTTTATAAGAGTTGTTTCAAAATGTGAATTTATAAAAAGGGTTAACGGTTAAAAAAGAGATAGAAAAAGATTCAAGATGTGGAAATATATTTTAATATAAAAGGTTAAAGGAAAAAGAAGTGTTTCTAGATAAGATAATCTGTGTGGTAAAGTAAAAAGTTGTAAAATGCCATTTAAAAAGATTTTGAGGAAACTAGACTTAATTTAAAAGCTTGAGAAAGGAAGAAAGAAGAAAAAGGTATTTGTACATGGCAGATTGAGACAAAGCTTCTCAATGGAGTTAAAAAAAAAGCCTTTGGTTGAAGGGCAGCCATGTAAACTAACATTAAAGCGATTTAAACAGAATCTAAGCCTCGTTTAAAAGAGTGAAGTTGTAGGTGGTGAAAAAGTACATTTAAAAGTACAGTATAGATGATAATTAAAAGGCTTTAAAAGGTTAAATTGAAGGTGGTCGAGATACCTTCATGGCGGAAAAAAGATTGCTTTATTGCATCATTCGAAGCCTAGTTAATCTTAAAGGCATTACTTAAAAAAAATAGGATAAAAGATACTTAGATAAAGAAGATTAAAAATTTGAAGTGAAAAACTTTAAAGACAGAAGTATAGAAAGTAAAAAGAAAAAAGATAGAAAAGATGTAGGAAGATAAAAAAGGTGTAGGAAGACAAGAATTTTATACCCACAAAATAGGAAAAAAAAAAACTAGGAGAAAAATAAGCAACTAAGGGTAAAAATACAAACCTTAGGGAAAAAAACTAGAAGATAGAAATAAGATAGAAAATGGTTGAAAATGTCAAGTAAGGTATTACACAGATAGAAAATGCAAAAAGCTAAGACAACTATTAGATACAGACATATACTTATTAAAGCAAAAAGAGGGAATTGGAAAGGGGTATATATCCCCCAAAGATAAACTTAAAATAATCTTTTTACTCTAAACTTTTAAAATTTAGATTCATCAGGACTTAAGTGCTGCAGAAAGGCATATGTATCCAAAAAATGTATATAATCCTAAAGTACTTTGAAAAGATATTCTAACAGGACAATGGAAAGGTCCTGACCCAGTGATTGTCTGGAGTCGGGGTTTTGTTTGTGTTTTTCCACAGGGAGAACAGCAGCCCATTTGGATTCCAGAGAGATTAACTAAAACAGTTTCTACAGATTGAAAAGAAGATGATTTGACTCAAATCCATAACAGCTGATATCCAGAGCTCCAGCTTGGCCATTCTTACATCTGCGATAGTGATTAACCAGTGATGCAATTTTTATTTCCTTGCCAGCGCACCCCATGTTAGTTGTGGTAGTGCTGGCATATCTTTGCTGATGGTGTCACCAGTGATGTAATTTTTCCCAAGGAGCCGTCAATTGGCTTGGTGTCGTGGCATTTCTGTATCCTCCTCCCTTTTGCTAGTCATGGTCTAAAATTTGGGGGCCAATGGCTATATGCTGGACCGGTAGTCAGTGACAGGTATGATCCAATTGCAGTGGTATCATCCTAAGACAGGAGGCTGATGCCTAAAGGTCAGTTTTCCGATGACGGGTAAGAACCATATGTTGAATTGGACAACCTACCAGGCACGGTCCATAAGCCACATTAACCTCACTCCCCCACTGGCACCAAGGCCACAGAGGTGAGGCAAAGAACCTCACCCCCCCACTGGTGCATAGACCTATCCACAAGTATGGCTGTATGCTGGACCGGTAGTCAGTGACGGGTATGATTCAATTGCAGTGGTATCAACCTAAGACAGGAGGCTGACGCCTAAAGGTCAGTTTTTCCCATGACGGGTAAGAACCATATGTTGAATTGGACAACCTACCAGGCACGGTCCTTAAGCCACATTGCTTGTTGTTTAATTAATCAGAAGGGGGGAGATGCTGGGAGCCATTAGCCAAGTAGGTATGACAATTTCCTTGCCAGCGTACCCCATGTTGCAGTGACATTGAATGTACGTGACCTTGCTCAAGGACCAAGGCAGATTAGGGCGTTCCCGGTTTTAAGATAATCTTGTTTAGGGCGTTCCCAGTTTAGGTTCCAGGTTTAAGGTTTAAGATTATTCCTGCTGGGAATAGGGCGTATCCTGCTGCCTGAGTTCCCCTTGAGTTCTCATGGGATTCAGACAGTATATTTTGGAGATAGAAGCCCAGTGGAGGTGAATTTGGGAGAGAAGGTGGATTTGGGAAGAGAACGTGGATTTCCCCAGAACGTGATTGTAGACGGCTGGTGTGAGTTCGGGAATAAAGAGTTGCTGTTTGAATCTACAAGCTGTGTGGTGGCTCGTGATTGTGTGCCCAGCCAGACTGGTTGGTGAGTGGATTGAGCAGACATAAAGGTCTGCCCTGCTGTTCATCTCAAATAATCTGTGCTCAAAGCCCTGAACAGTACAGCAAAATAGTTCATCATGCTTTATCAGAGAATAATTCTAGATAAGAATGTGCTCTTAGAAACATGACAAGTGGATCATCCTTGAAATTTATAGGTCATAGTCACCTTAAAAACAGGCTTTCAACAAAATGTTTTTATGACTCTGCCTTGGTTAACCGAGGTGGGCCCGACCGTCACTTAGACTTCTTACAGTATTAATTTGGACTTCTGAGAGCACATTATGCCCATGGAAAAAACTTGACCTGTCTTTTTCCTCTGAGTTCTGCAACATTGCCAGCCTGACATCCATTTTTACTCTGCTTCTATTTCTTAAAGTTTGATAGTTCAATAGTTTTTACTTTTTGTACCAATATCCCTTTAGTAGGCTTTCTACAGCTCCAGATATTCATACAATGAGAACTGTTAGAGCTGGAAAGAAATTGATGCCTTTGCAGTCTCAGATTGTCACCTACAGGGCAGAACTTCAGGTTTCCAAGGAAACCAAATAGTCCAGTGTTATTTGTAATACTAAGTCAAAAGTGCTTTTTGTGCATATGAAGAAACAAGGTCAAGACTTGGTTGTAGTTGCTGTGGCGGAGGTCAAGAGTATTTTAAACTTATTTATAGCTTATTTCATATTCTTCTTGCTCTTCAGAGCCTATAAATATTTTCACCCTTTATAGCTCATTTTTTACTTCTATTGTTAATCTGAAACTGGACCTTAGGAAGAGAATGCTATTACCCCCAGATTTTGTCCCTGTGATAAAGATATACCCTAAATGAGTGAAGTAGATATCCAGCATGTCCTCAGCATGAATGAGGCAGGGTTTGTTTTTGTCTTTCTTCAATCTTCATTGGGACCAGCGAGAGGCCACCACCTAGAAGTGTGTTTGCTTGGCAGATTTCACTTCACCTGTGTGATAGCTAATCTTAGATGGAGGTTGTCAGACCATCTGGAAATTACCCACAGAGCTGTGTTCCCTGTTACAGTTCAGATCTTCCATGTCCCAGAAGAGTTCACGTGCTCAGAGTTTGGTCTTTAGGGGGCGCTCTCAGAAGGTCATGAAACTTTAAGAAGTATAGCCTATTGGAGGTCTTCTGGTCTCTGTGAACATGTCCTTGAAGGGACAGTGGCCGTCACAGTATGTAGAATTATCTATATTTCCAAATTATCTATAGAATCCAAATTAAAGATTAGGAAGCCACAATGAGAACACCAGTGAAGACAAATTTGCTCACTGCCCCCAAGTTAGGATTGGCGTGTTGGGGCACTGGTTTCTGGAACACAGAGGGTGAAGTAGAGAGAGAGTGCCTGAGAATCCAGCTTTCTAATTTGGGTGGTGACACAAACCAAGATTTGGAGCATACAGAAGAAGCGATTTAAAAGTGAAGATAGCAGGTTTCTCCAGTACATGTTTGAGCAGCCTAGGGGATAGGCAGAGGAAATATAATCTTCCCTGAATTAGCAAATGTTCAGGTTTCAACTGCCCTGAAAGATGTTTATGGGATTTCCTTGACTACGAACATGGTGTGGTGAAAAGAAACAGAACATTGACTCTTCTGGGACATGTTCTGCCACTAACTAGTTTTGTGACTTTAAGCAAGTCATGACTTTTCTGGAATTTCCTATTGTTGAAGACCCTGAAATAATACTACTTTAAAGATGTCTTTCTGGGCTGGGGTGTGGCTCAGTGGTAGAGTGCTCACCTAGGACGTGCGAGGCCCTGGGTTCGATTCTCATCACCACATAAAATAAAATAAAGGTATTGTGTCCAACTACAACTAAATAAAAATAATAAAAAAAAATTAAAGATGTTGTTCAAATGTGACAACCAGGGCTGAAGGTGCTTTGATTCACTGTCTCCTTTTCCAGAGTGGCATATTTTCTCATTTAGTCCGTAATTATTTTTGCATGTTACCATGGAGGCGGCTATATCAGGTAGTCCAAAGGCTTTAATCAGTTGATAAAGTAAAATCCTTGCCTCTGGGACAGAGTATTGTTTGCCTGTTTTGTTGGAATCTTCTGCCTGGTGTGATGGTTGTTCTCTAAAGTAGTTGCAAAGTTTAGACTTTCACCACTGGGAGAGTTCATGTGCCAAGATTTGTTGTCACACAAACTAAAGTAGTCTTCTTGGTTTTTTTTTTTTGGTACCAGGCATTGAATCCAGAGGCACTTTACCTCTGAGCCCATCCCCAATCCTTTCTATTTTTGTTTTGAGATAGGGTCTCACTAAGTTGCTTAGGGCCTCACTAAATTGAGGAGGCTGGCCTTGAATTTTTTGATACTCCTGCCTCAGCTTCCCAAGTCACTGGAATTACAGGCATGCAGGCATGCACCACCACTCCAGGTTTTTTTTTTTTTTTTTTTTTTGGTGCTGGGGATTGAACCCAGGACCTTGTGCATGCAAAGCAAGCACTCTGTCAACTGAGCTATATCCCCAGCTATTATTTTTATTTTGAATAGTGGTGAAAATTACATAAAATAACATTTACTGTTTTAAAACATACAATTCAAAAGCCTTTTGTACATTCACAATGCTCTCAGACCATCACCACTATCCAGTTCCAAGCTATTTTCATCATCTTAAAAGAAAACCCTGTCCCCGTTAAGCAGTCACTCCCCATTCCCCCTTCCCCAGGACCAACACTACTAATCTGCTTGCTTTTATGAATTTGCCCATTCTGGACATTTCATGTAAGTGGTAGCATACAGTAAGTGATCCTTTGAATCTGTTTCTTTCACTTACCATCATGTTTTCGAGGTTCATTTTATGCAGGGACATGTATCAGTACTTCATTCTCTTTAAGACTGGATAATATTCCATTACATAGAGACACCACACTCCTTTTTACCTGTTCATCCATTGATGGACATTTGAATTGTTTCTACCTCTTGCTGTTGTGATAGTTCTGTCATGGACATTCATGTGCAAGTTTTTGTTTGAACACCTGTTCTTGGTTCTTTTGATTACATTCCTAGAAATGGAACTTCGAGGTCACATGGTAATTCTGCTTAATGTTTTGAGGAACTGCCAAACTATTTTGAAAGCAGCAGGACAATTTTCCATTTCCCCCAGCACCGTATGAC
>NW_026693200.1:0-12532 GCF_021218885.2 Marmota monax | reverse complement strand
TGTTGAGAGCCACAGCCAAAGGGGCCCCAGCAAACTTCCAGCTGCCAGCAAACTTCCAGCTGCTGGCTGATGATTGGCTCACAGCGGCCCCAGCAACATCTAGCTGATTGGCTCCTCGGCCCCAGCAACATCTAGCTGATTGGCTCCTCTGCGGTGATGCTCATTGGACTGTTTCCCTGCCCTTTCAGACCACGGAGCTGCTCATTGGGGGACTTTTTTGGCTCCGCCCACGTGACCCAGCCAATCGGCCTCAAGAGCAGGAGGATTGTGGGAGGTGGAGAGAAGCTTGTGTGGGAGAGAGAGGCTTGGGGAAAGCCGGTGGTGGCAGTTGAGGCTCTGAGGGTTTTTCCTGAGAGACTATTTTGTTTGTCGTGTGTGGTTCTAAAAATAAAGTTAGTTTCTTTTGACAAGTGGCTCCTGATTGTGCCCAGCCAGACTGCGGCATTTGGTGGCTCGCACGGGGAGCGACTGAGGGTAAGTGAACTGCTCGCCCCTGAGGGCAGGGCGAGAGGATGGGTAGCCATTTTAAGATTCTTCTTTTGTTATTTTGTTTCACTTTTCTTTTAAGTTGCCTGTCCCTGGAGATGTGTAAGATGGAAGAAAAACCACTCACATCTGAGGAACAGATAGGGAGAAAGGACGGATGGACATTTCAGGAGGCTATTATAATGATTTTGTGTTGTTCCAATTTTGTTTCACTCAGTTTCAGTTTTGTTAGGCGTTATCTTGTTGGGTTGTATTATAGTAGAAATACGGGATCAGAAATTAGTAAAAAACAAACTGAAAGAGTGTTAAGTAAATTGTTAGAGGAAGGAGGCATCTCAGTAAAATCAAGAACAATCAGGGCATACGTTGATACAATACAAAAATGTAGCCCATGGCTTTTTAAGGAGGAGTTGTTAAATATATCACAATGGAACCATCATGGTGAAGATTTAAAAAGAATAGAAAAGAAAAGCCCAGGGACTCTGCCAGTTGGCACATTGCCATTGTGGACATTCGTATCTTGTTTGCTTAGTCCAAAGCCTTCAGTTCAGACAATGGTAGAGGAAGGAGAAGACATAATGATTCAAGTAAAAGAGAAGGTCTCTCAAGTTAGTCAGACAGAGGAAAAGATTCAAGTAAAAGAGAAGGCCTCACAAGCTAGTCAGACAGAGAAAGAAAGTGTAAAACAGAAAAAGCCATCAGGGGGAAAGTTACAACAGGAGACTGCTACTAACACCTTTCTATCACCAGAGGGTGTAAGTGTTCAACCAACAGCACCACCTCTACAGGAGACTGCTACTAACACCTTTCTATCACCAGAGGGCGTAAGTGTCCAACTAACAGCGCCACCTCCATATGCTGGGAGGCCCCCAACCCCCTCAGTTGATAGTTGGGATCCTGAGACAAGGTCTCAAATATTAACATGCCCTGTATTTGAGGCAGGAGGGCAGCGATTTTACCAAGTTTTAAATTTCAAAACAGTGAAGCAGCTAAAAGAGGCTGTAACAACCTATGGTCCTCAAGCACCCTTCACTGTAAGCTTGGTCGAATCCATTAACAACTTGAACATGACGCCAGCAGATTGGGCTAATATGTGTAAAGCTGTGCTAAATGGAGGACAATACCTGTTATGGAAGGTTGCCAATGAGGAATTTTGTAAGGAGACGGCTAGGCGAAATGCAGCAGCTGGTTATCCTCAGAGAAATCTAGATATGTTGTTAGGAAAGGGACCTTATGAGGATCAGCAGCAACAAATTGCATATGATCCTGGCGTATACGCACACATTGCCACAGATGCAATTAAGGCATGGAAGACTTTACAAGGACATGGAGGTTTACAAGGTCAATTATCTAAGGTAATACAAGGAGCTAATGAAACTTATGCTGAATTTGTAGATAGGCTTATTCAAACAGCTACCAGAGTTTTTGGGAATACAGAACAAGCAATGCCATTACTAAAACACCTGGCTTATGAGCAAGCGAATCGTTGGTGCAGAGATATCATTAGACCATGGAAACATGAAGATTTAAACACATATATTAAATTATGTAGAGACATTAATGAACAAGAGCAAGTCGTGGCAGCTGCAGTAAAACAGGCTTTAGATGCCAGAGACATTAATGAACAAGGGCAAATTGTGGCAGCTGCAGTAAAACAGGCTTTAGATGCCAGGCCAAGAACATGCTACAATTGTGAACAAACAGGACATTTTAAAAGGAATTGCCCCATTGGAGGAGGGTTTAACAAAACTAGGTATCAAAGGAGTAGAATACCAGGTATTTGCCCACGATGCCGTAGAGGGAGACATTGGGCTAATGAATGCCGTTCTCAAACCACCATAGAGGGTACTCCATTATCAAAAAACGAACAAGGACCAGGTGTTTATCCACGATATCGTGGAGAAAGGCATCGGGCTCCATTGCCAAAAAACGGACAGGGGGGCCCAATGCTCCGGGGCCCAAAACCACAAATATACGGAGCACTGGAGGAACCCAGCAACCCCATCAGGGTAGTGCCCAGGACACATTGTCCATCAGATCCCTCATCAGACAAACCAGAGGGAGCGCAGGGTTGGACATCTGCGCCTCCGCCAGAGCAGTACTAACTCCAGAAATGGGAGTTCAAATCATTCCCACAGGGGTGAAAGGACCTCTTCCCAAAGGAACAGTAGGCTTATTATTGGGACGCAGCTCTTCTACTCTAAAAGGACTTATGATAAGTCCTGGGGTAATTGATCCCGATTATGAAGGTGAAATAAAAATTATAGCCAGTTCTCCAAAGGGTATATCAGTAATTTCACCAAGAGATAGAATAGCACAGTTACTAATAATACCCAGCCTACATGATAAATTTTCCAGTCGTACTGTAGAAAGAGGTTCAAAGGGATTAGGCTCCACAGGTGTAGATTGGGCTATGCTTTCTTTAAATTTAGATTCTCGCCCCATGCTAAAACTAAATATTCAAGGACATGAATTTAATGGACTACTGGATACAGGTGCAGACCTTAGCATCATCTCTCGTCAAGAATGGCCAAAACATTGGCCATTACAACAAGCCACTCAAACGCTTCGAGGCCTAGGAGTGGCAACTAATCCCCATAGAAGTGCAATGGTATTAGATTGGAAGGATCCTGAAGGATTTGAAGGAACTATACAGCCATATGTATTGGATCATCTTCCCGTAAATTTATGGGGACGAGATGTCCTAGATCAATTAGGTTTGACATTAACAAATAACATCAACCAAAATGCACCCACTATTATGACTAGACAAGGTTTTAGGAAAGGAAAAAGATTAGAAAAACAAGAACAAGGTATAGCAGCACCAATACAAATAGATCAAGGAGAGACAGACATGGGTTGGATTTTCAGAAAGGGCCACTGAGACAATAAAAATTACTTGGAAATCAGAAAGACCAGTATGGGTTCCTCAGTGGCCCCTGACTAAAGAAAAGATACAAGCAGCCCATGACCTGGTCAAACAACAATTAGCAGAAGGACATATACAACCTTCTGTATCTCCCCATAATACTCCCATTTTTGTCATCAAAAAGAAATCTGGTAAATGGAGATTACTGCAAGATTTAAGAGCCATTAATAATGAGATGGTTATTATGGGACCTGCTCAATCAGGGATTCCTCAGTTGTCTGCTTTGCCAAAAACCTGGTATGTTTTAGTTATAGATATTAAAGATTGTTTTTTTTCAATTCCAATTCATCCTGAGGATAGTCCACGTTTTGCATTTACTATCCTTGCACTGAATCATGAAGGTCCTGATCAGAGATATGAATGGAAAGTACTCCCTCAAGGGATGGCTAACAGCCCAACTATGTGTCAAATTTATGTTAACAAAGTAATCCAGCCACTTAGAAATCAAAATCCTGAACTACAAATATTTCACTATATGGATGATGTATTATTAGCACACAAAGATAAAAACACATTGCTAGAATGTTATGCCACACTTACAAACTTATTAAAAAATTATAATCTAGAGATAGCAATAGATAAAGTACAATTAAATTTTCCAATTAATTATTTAGGAGTTCTATTATCCTCAACCATGGTCCGTCCACCAAAAATTCAAATACGAGTAGATCAACTCAAATCACTTAATGACTTTCAAAAGTTATTAGGAGACATAAATTGGATAAGGCCTTATTTAGGTATACCAACAGGAGAGTTGGGACCTTTATTTGATATCCTAAAAGGTCCATCAGATCCAAATTCACCCCGAATGTTAACGCCTGAAGCAAGAAAGGCATTAAAAATCAGTGAAACCTATATGGAAAATATGCATTTGGATAGAATTGATATAAGTTTGCCTTTATTATTTATTGTACTACCAACAAAAAATATTCCTACAGGAGTATTTTGGCAAGAAGGTCCATTATTATGGATACATTTATCTTATTCTCCTAACACTATTCTTACTAGGTATCCTGAGGCTGTAGGACAATTAATACTCAAAGGAATAAAAGCAGCAAAGGGAGTGTTTGGAATTTCTCCCAATAAAATTATTACTCCATATACTATGAATCAAATTGATGAGTTAGCTAATGAGTTAAATACTTGGGCAATAATCATGTGTAAATCTAATGTTTCATTTGATAACCACTTACCATCTAATCCTTTATTGTCTTTTTGGTCATTGCATCCTGTAATTTTTCCAAAAATGACAAGAAAAACACCTATCATGAATGCTCCAAATATATTCACTGATGGGTCAAATAATGGTACAGCAGCAGTAGTTACCCCTGATCAAACTTTTACATTTTTAGTACCCAAACAATCAGCTCAAAAGGTAGAGCTTAATGCAGTTTTACAAGCTTTTGTGATGTTTAAAGATTCTGTATTTAATTTATTTTCTGATAGTCAGTATGTAGTTAATGCTGTAGTATCTCTTGAAGATGCTGGTAGGATTTCCCCTTCTTCTACTCTTTTCTCTTTGCTTTCCACTGTACAAAGTCTAATCTGGGACAGAAAAGATCCATTCTTTATAGGACATATCAGGGCACATACAGGATTGCCTGGAGCCCTTAGTTTGGGCAATGATTTAGCAGATAAAACTACACATGACATACATATTTTCTCTACACTAGAAGAAGCTATAAATTTTCATAAAAAGTTCCATGTCAATGCTAATACTTTACAAAAGCGTTTTAAAATAACTAAGGAACAAGCTAGACAAATAATAAAACAATGTCAAAATTGTGTGACCTTTTTACCACAAGTTAATCTTGGAGTCAATCCTAGAGGATTGATACCTAACCATATTTGGCAGATGGACGTCACACACTTGCCAGAATTTGGAAAATTAAAATATTTGCATGTTACAGTTGATACTTCTTCTGGATTTTTGATGGGCTCCCTTCATGCCGGAGAAAAAACTAAAGATGTTATAGCTCATTGCTTACAAAATTTTGCCACTGTGGGTGTTCCAAAACAGTTAAAAACAGATAATGCCCCTGGTTATACTTCTACCTCTTTTAAACAATTTTGCTCAACATTTGGCATTACTCATATAACAGGAATCCCATACAATCCACAGGGACAAGGCATAGTTGAAAGAGCTCATCAAACTATTAAAATGTACTTATTAAAGCAAAAAGAAGGAATTGGGAAGGGGTATATATTCCCCAAAGATAAACTTAAAATAACCCTTTTTACTCTAAACTTTTTAAATTTGGATTCATCAGGACTTAGTGCTGCAGAAAGGCATATGTGTCCAAAAAATGTACATAAGCCCAAGGTACTTTGGAAGGATATTCTAACAGGACAATGGAAAGGTCCTGACCCAGTAATTGTCTGGAATCGGGGGTCTGTTTGTGTGTTTCCACAGGGAGAACAGCAGCTGATTTGGATTCCAGAGAGATTAACCAAGGTCCTGACCCAGTGATTGTCTGGAGTCAGGGGTCTGTTTATGTGTTTCCACAGGGAGAACAGCAGCCGATTTGGATTCCAGAAAGATTAACTAAAGCGATTTCTACAGACCAAAAAGAAGATGATTTGGCTCAAATCCATAACAACTGATATCCAAAACTCCAGTTTGGCTATTCTTACATCTGCAACAGAACCAGGATGCTTTTTTCAATATCTATTTTATTATTGCCCTTTGCCATATCATGAAGTTCTATTTTGTTTTTTGAGCTCATACAGACCTAGGTTAATGTTTTGCTGATCAGTTCTATTTTTTGACTATAGAGTTTTTAAGCATTGCAATGGAGATTTCACCTGTAAAAAGTTATAAGGCCTTTACTATAATGTTATGTGTTGTATGTATTATATTATGTGTGCACACTTGTGTTTTGTGTTATATGTTTGAATGTACGTATGTCCATATATCATATATGATGAGCGCTCATGATAAAATGGATCCAAATTTTTTTTTTCACGTGATTTATATGGTTTAATTTAAATTGGGTAAACAACTGTTGAGGATTGTTTTAATATGTAAACAAAAAAGAAAGTTAACAGATCCGTTTGTTTACTTTTACCTTTCCTTTTCATTATATTTAATAATTCTCTTAAAGATAATGTAAATTGTTAAGAAAATTGTTTTCTTTTAGTGCCTTCTGTAATGTTACATAATTTTTTCTTTAGCCATTATTGCCAGAATTCCTATCTTCATCCCAGTGCTAGTGAAGTCAAAGATAAAACCAATCTACAGCTTCTACAATAGCCATCACTGAACTGCTTGCAGAACTTGCCTGGACACATTGTGAGCTCACCTGTATGCATTGTGAACTATCTGTTGGTACAGCGAATTGTGGTAGTGTTGGAGTATTTTTGCTGATGGTGTCACCGGTGGTACAATTTAGGAGCCCTCAATTGGCTTAATGTCATGGCATTTTGCATCCTCCTCTACTAGTGATGGTCTAAAATTTGGGGGCCAACAGAGGTGAGGCAAAGAACCTCACCCCCCCACAGGTGCAAAGGCCTATCCACAAGTATGGCTGTATGCTGGACCGGTAGTCAGTGATGGGTATGATCCAATTGCAGTGGTACCAACCTAAGACAGGAGGCTGACGCCTAGAGGTCAGTTCATCCGATGACGGGTAAGGACCATATGTTGAATTGGACTGCCTAACAGGCACGGTCCCTAAGCCACATGCTTGTTGTTTAAACAGAGAGGGGGAGATGTTGAGAGCCACAGCCAAAGGGGCCCCAGCAAACTTCCAGCTGCCAGCAAACTTCCAGCTGCTGGCTGATGATTGGCTCACAGCGGCCCCAGCAACATCTAGCTGATTGGCTCCTCGGCCCCAGCAACATCTAGCTGATTGGCTCCTCTGCGGTGATGCTCATTGGACTGTTTCCCTGCCCTTTCAGACCACGGAGCTGCTCATTGGGGGACTTTTTTGGCTCCGCCCACGTGACCCAGCCAATCGGCCTCAAGAGCAGGAGGATTGTGGGAGGTGGAGAGAAGCTTGTGTGGGAGAGAGAGGCTTGGGGAAAGCCGGTGGTGGCAGTTGAGGCTCTGAGGGTTTTTCCTGAGAGACTATTTTGTTTGTCGTGTGTGGTTCTAAAAATAAAGTTAGTTTCTTTTGACAAGTGGCTCCTGATTGTGCCCAGCCAGACTGCGGCAAACCGTAGCTCTAAATATCACTTTAACCTTAATCCTAACACTAACACTAGACCTACCCCTAACCTAACCCTAAAACTAACCCTGATTGTAACCCGAGATCTTATATTAGCCATTGTCCTAAACATAGCCCTAACTCTAACACAAAAAGGAGCCCTAATAAAAGCTCTAAATCTAGCTTTAACCCTAACACTAACAATAACTCTAGCCCTAAACCTAGCTCTAACCCTATTCCTTAACATAAGTGAAATCCTAACCCTAATGGTAACCCTAAACCTATCCCTAATCCTTAGGCTAACCAAAACTTTAACCCAATTAATAGTCCTGACCCTAGCCCTCATTCTACCTCTAAACCTATCCCAAACCCTAATGATAACCTGACCCTTATTCTGAACCTAACATTAACCCTAGGTCTAAACCTGACCCTAACCCTAGAAAAAATCCTAACACTGGCCCTACCAGTAGACTTATAACTAAACCTAACCCTAAAACTAGTTAAACACCTAAACCTAATCCTAAATCTAGCCTAAACTCTAGCCCTATACAAAAAAAAAAATACAAAGTCCTAGCCCTAACAATAATCCATACCATAACCCAAGCACTAACCCTATATCCCTAGACCTAATCCTAGTCCTAATTCTGGTTGTAACACTAACTTTAACTCTAATCCAAACACTGACCCTGCCTTTAAGGGTAAACCTACGTCTAAACCTGACCCTAATGATAACCCTACCCTTAACCCTAACCTTAAGCCTTAACCCAAACTGAAAAATAACCCTAGAACTAACCCTAAACCTAACACTTGCTATAATATAACCATAGCTCAAACCCTAACCCTTACCATTAACCTAAACATAACCATAGCCCTAACCCTAACCCTAAACTTAAATATAACCCTATCCCTAACCCTAAACCTATATCTAACCGTATGCATTACCCTAACTCTAATGCTGACCAAAACGATATCCCTAGCCCTAACCATAATCCTAACTCTAATCTACTGTAATCCTATCCCTGTATCAACCCTGAACCTGACCCTTGCTCTAGCCCTAAACACAGCTCAGAACATAACCCTTACACTAAACATAATCCTAACCACAACCCTAGTTCTAACCCTCACCTTAACCCTAACTCTAGACCAAATCGTAACCATAACACTATCTCTAATCTTAGCTCTAAATGTATCCATTAACCTAACAGTAACCCTTACCCTAATGATAACCCTAGGCCTAAACCTAATTCAAGACCTAATACTAATGATAGCCCTAGCCCTAAACTTAAATCTAACTCTATCTATTACTCTAAACTTAAATCTAACTCTATCTGTTACTCTAAACATAAATTTTACCCTAATGCTAACCTTAGGCCTAACCCTAACCCTATCACTAACCCCAACCCTATCAATTACCTAAACATAACCTGAACCATAAATCTAACCCTATAATTACTGTAACCCTAACCCTTATGTTAATTTGAGCTCTAACCCTAAACTCAAACCTAAATCAAACTGTAACCCTGACCCTTACCTAATAACTCCCCAAGCTCTAAACCTGACCCTACCATAAACCTCACTGTTATAATAGACCTAGCCAATAACCTAACCCTAAAACTATCCCTAACCATAATGCTAGACCTGACATTAGCCCTAGACAAAATCCTACCCCAACCCTAATAAAAACCCTAGCTCTTATCCTAGCCCTAAACATAGCCTTAGTCATAACCCTAATCCTAGCCCTAATCTTAGACATAACTTAGCCCTATACCTAACCCTAACCCTAACCCTAGCCCTAAGACTAAGTCTAACTCTCACCCTAGGCATAAAACTAGTTCTAACCCTATCCCTCACCTGTCGCGACCCCTTGCCCGCAAGGAAGACGCAACTCAGGAATCTTCTTTCAGCAGTTTATTCAGGCCCTTGATATTTCTTCTTCTCTCTCTCGGATGCCCCTCCCAGCCTTAATAAAGCATCTCAAGCCCCAATGCGAAGCTGCCACGTGGAGCTTTCTCATAGGGTGGTGAAAAACCATGCACCAACTCTCCCAAATAAGGAGTTGTTTGTCACAGACCACAGCGGAGCCAGCGCCATCTTGTAATGGCGACCATAGTCTGCAGAAACGGCAGAAGCGGCTAACCACAATTCCCCCTTTCTGTTTTCTTAAAACAATACAGGCGAGAGTAGAGGTCCTATCCCACTGTGCAGAAGTGGCTGCATAGTATGGCTCAGTCCTAAGGAGGGCCCTTCCCCAGATCTGAGGCCATATCAGCCGACGCCTTTTTTCGTCGGGCGGGGCGTGGACGCGTCTAACCCACATGCAATAGGACATGCTCTCCTTGAGGTCCACGTCAAGGATCACTCAAGTAACGACAAACAAGTTGACAGCACCCTGAAAGAAAGGCACGGACTTTAAGACGATAGAAAAGCACTAGTGTGGAAACCCATCTGCGTGCAATGGCAGTAAGACCGGCAGAGTGCAAGGGCTTTCCAACACTAAGAGAATAACAAGGAAAGTCATGTCGATCCCAGTGCAATGTTATAATAACTTGGGGTGTAACGACCATGTCAAAGGTTTACTGTTTAAGATGCGCAAGCCAGACTTGAGGTGAGTTGCCATTTTCTAAAGCTGCAAGAGCTTGTATGATCATAGCCTTATCGTGAGCACTGCGGGCCTTAAGGCAACAGAGAAACCACAAACAGAGGAACATACCGAAGCAACACATTGCACCAAAAATGCCTACCCCCACCCACTCTTTGAAGAAGGAAAAAGCAGAAGATATCCAATCAGTGAATTGACCCAAAGTCACAGGATCAACATGAGTACTGTTCAAGACAGCTATCTGGGTTAGTTGAGACTGGATCATGTCCTCTGCTTCCATGGACCAGGTTCCGGATAGATACTCTCCGATGATGCGGGAGGCATTTCTGGAATCATTAAATACTAGGTCAGACAATTCCTCAACTTGAGCTTGAAGCAGATCTATCCTTTGATTAGCAGCCAGAATCCCAGATAAAATATGTTGATTAATTCTACTTTGAGATTCAAGTATGGTGGATGTTTGTTGAATAACCTGATTAACAGTGGCAGCAGTTTGTACCTGGCTGGCCATGGCTACTCCAGCTGTAACTGCTGCAGCAGCAGACACTGCCACAGCTGTCACTATAGCTGCCATAATTCCAAAATCTCTACGGGCTCTAATCAGTTCAACAATAGGAAATGACTCTGGATCCGCAGTAACCGGGATCGGGACAAAAGTTGGAATTTTCATAACCACTGCCATAGGCCAGGATCCATTCCAACACTCAGACAAGTAACAGGTAATATTAGAACAATTAAGCATCCCCTGTGATGTAACATTAGCCAAAAGGAACAGGAACGGAGATAGGAGAGAGACTGCTGCGGAGGGTAATGTAGCATTAGATAATTGTGAATTATTTGCAGTAATTTTAAGCCTCCTACCTCGCTCCGAGTCTTGGGTACTACCAGAAACATTAAACAGCCAACTTTGGACTCCTAATATTTCCCTGGGGAAACACAAGCGCGGACTAGACTAGCCCAATCTGAGGGAGTCATGCAAAATCTAGTAAGTCCCTCCACCTGAGTGAGAGTGAAAGCGGCATCTATGCCATAAGTGCGGACAGATTCTGCCAAGGTTTTAATTATCTTAAAGTCTAAAGGCTCATGATATCTTCCCCTGTTATTGTCATCCTGAAAAACTGGATAAGCAAGACCTATCTCAGCGTTAACAGCCCTCCATGTTTGGGCATGGAAAGCTCTCCCCGAAACACCCCCACCATACGGCGGTGGATCCGGGGGATCGCTTTTCTTGAGCCCCTGTTTATTTCTGTTCCCTTCTCTAGCTGACGAGACAGCCTCCCGAGCTCTTCCTCCTCATCCTCCTCTTCCTCTGACCCACTTTCACATGGGGGTGTGCGCAGCATACTGAGATCTGGATACAATCGTCTCCTCCCCTGTTTCACGCTCCGCACACTCCCATCCTCCTGAGGCACCTCACTTCCTGCCGTCTCCGATTTCTCCTCATGTAATTGCTCTAGAACTTCCTGTCCTTTAGTAAGTGCTTCCTGACATCTGCCATCTGTAAGGCAACTACGGACCATTTTCCAAAGGGGTATCACCCCACCCTCTAATATGCCCTGCTCAGAAGCAAAGTCAAGATCTTTGCCTAATTTATCCCAACTAGGTACAGTAAGGCTGCCCGAAAATGCAAACCACGGTGCAGCGATATCTATCTTCTGTAAAAATCTCTGTAAAGTACTATGTTTCACTTCCAGGCCCTTGGAACGTAACAGACCATCTAGGGCCAGGAGAAGTGGACTTGAAGATGTGGCACCCATGACACAACAACAAAAGAAGCACAAAAAACAAAAGCAAAATGACACAACAAAAGAAACACAGAAAACAAAAGCGAAAGTAGAAGCAAAAGTACACAGTGCAGCTGCAATAAAATGTAATGCTCTCTCTTTCTTTACAGAGGAGCTGCCCCGCTTTGGTCGTGGATCCCACTTACCTGGGACTAACCCTGCTTTGGTCGCGGATCCCACTTACCTGGGACTAACCGGTGCACCACCCCTGACTGCTGACAGTTCTGGTTCACGGGTTTCGGCACCACTTGTCGCGACCCCTTGCCCGCAAGGAAGACGCAACTCAGGAATCTTCTTTCAGCAGTTTATTCAGGCCCTTGATATTTCTTCTTCTCTCTCTCGGATGCCCCTCCCAGCCTTAATAAAGCATCTCAAGCCCCAATGCGAAGCTGCCACGTGGAGCTTTCTCATAGGGTGGTGAAAAAACATGCGCCAACTCTCCCAAATAAGGAGTTGTTTGTCACAGACCACGGCGGAGCCAGCGCCATCTTGTAATGGCGACCATAGTCTGCAGAAACGGCAGAAGCGGCTCACCACACTTACCGGAACCCTAAACCTAGGCCTAACCCTAGCCATTTCCTTAGCC
>NW_026693199.1:0-14936 GCF_021218885.2 Marmota monax | reverse complement strand
GAGAAGGAAGATGGCGGCAAGGGGAGTGCATTGCCCCCGTGTGCTGCTTCACTGTGTGAGAGTATGACAAGTCAGGACGGCTAAAGGATATCTTGTTAGGAATTTCCAGCAATAGTGATGTGCTCCGGAACCTGGAGGAAGGATTTCCATCGCACGAGGATCGGCTATGGGGACTCAAACGCGAGAGGTTTGTCGCACAGAGGGTAACACTGCTTATTCAGCAAATCGCCCAGCAGCTACAGTCTGCAGCGCGCGCTGGGAAACGAGGAGATAGCGACGCAGGGATACAGTGCTGCAGTTTCTGCCAGCCGTGCAATCACCGTACTCAGGGCTGAATTCTGGGTTCGAGACGGGGGAAAGAAGCGGTCCATCTCGGTTCTCCACACCGGTCAGACCACAGAGGAGGCCAGCGGCCACCATGTTGGAAAGCTGACGTCACCATCCCTGTTTTCAACTGATCGCAGCTCATTCAGCCATAGAACAGGTAATTTCAGGCTGCCATTCGCCTGCGGCTTTTAGACAGATTGCTAGGGTTCAGTGCCTGGGTGCTTCTTAGAACCTGATCTTATCGGAGCGAACACCGAGCGCAGGGCAGCCGAGTTCTGGCTCCCGGAACTGTCCCAGAACCGCCCTGGCCCAGGGCTGCGGAGCCTGTGAAGGCTGCTTCTTGGACCCTGCTCCTATCAGAGCATACACCAAGCACTAAGCGGCCGAATTCCGGCTCCCGGAACTGAGCCCGCGGGGACTGCTTCTTGGAGCCTACACTTATAGGAGCTTATACCGAGCACGGAGTGGCCGAGTTCCAGCTCCCGGAACTTCCCTGACCCGGGGCTAGGAGCCCGCAGAAACTGCTTCTTGGTCCGGGTCCTGCTGAGGGCCAGTCAGGACTCACCTGTTGCTTTGGTTGCCCGGCAAGGGGAACGAAATGCTGCCATTCGCATAGGATACCAACATGGCAGAGATCTGATGTCATCAGAAAGTGGCAGAGGAGAGAACTTCATCAATACCAGCGGCAACAGAAACAGTGGGTCTCCTGGTAGGGGGGGTGAGGCACAGACACCCGAGTCTCCTCAATTTGTCGTTGAGCCAGAGGGGAGGAGCCGGGCCACCACCAGCACCCGGAGCAGGCCCAGCAGCTCGCCAGCATGGTGAACGCGTGCCCCCAATTGGAGAGGGGGCGGAGCGGAGCCGCCACCCGCACCCGCAAGGTGGGCAAACCCGCAACCCAGTGGTACATGGGTGTGGTAGGAGGGGCAGGGCAGAGCCACCATTCGCGCTTGCAAGGTAAACAGACCTGTGACAGCCTGGCGGGTCAGGCCCAGTGGCCTGCCAGTGTGGTACACACATCACCCAAACTGGAGTAGGGGCAGACCAGATCCTTCTCCCACACCCGGATCAGGCCCTGCCGGTGAGGTGGTCACATGACCCCAATTGGAGTGGGGGCAGAGTGGAACCGCCACCCATGCCCGCAGGGTGAGAGGACCTGTGACCAACCTGCAGATCAGGCCCAGGAGTCCGCAGGCATGGTAGGAGGGGCAGGGCAGATCCGCCACCTGCGCCTCCAAGGTAGGCATACCTGCAACACACCAGCGGATCAGGCCCAGGAGCCTGCTGGCGTGGTACACACACCACCCTAATTGTAGTAGGGGCAGAGCAGAGTCGTCGCCCGTGCCAGGAACAGGCCCAGCGTCCTGTAGGCGGGGTAGTACCGACACCCCAATTGGAGTAGGGGCAGAGCAGAGCCTCCACCCTTGCCCAAAAGGTGGGCAGGTCTGCGACCGACCAGCGGGACAGGCCCAGTGGCCTGCCGGTACGACAGACACGTCACCCCATTTGGAGTAGGGGCAGAGTAGAGCCGCCGCCCGCGCCTGCAGGGTAGGCAAACCTGCAACAGACCAGCGGATCAGGCCTGGTGGCCTGCCGGCGTGGTACACTCGTCACCCCAATTGGAGTAGGGGCAGAACAGAGCCGCCGCCAGCGCCCAGAACAGGCCCAATGACCTGCCGGTGTGGTAGCCATGACAGCCCAATTGGAATAAGGAGAGAGCAGAGCCGCCGCCCACGCCTGCAGGAAAGATACGCAAGCAGTATGAAAAGACAAAGAAAGAAAGGACCACAAGCAATGCAGGTCAACGCAACTTTAGAAGAGGTAACAGCTGCAGCAGTTGGAATGTCAGATAAAGAATTCAGGATATACATGCTTCAGAGGATCTGGAGTATCAAGGAAGACATTAAACAGCAAAATCAGACAATGAAAGATCACTTCGACAATGAATTACGCAAACAAATCCAGGAAGCAAATGATCAACTATACAGGGAGATAGAGGTTATAAAAAACAAACAAACAGAAATCCTAGAAATGCAGGAAGCAATAAACCAACTTAAAAACTCAATGGAGAATACTACCAGCAGAGTAGAACACTTAGAAGATAGAACATCAGACAATGAAGACAAAGTATTTCAACTTGAAAAGAACATAGACAGCTCAGCAAGACTGTTAAGAAACCATGAGCAGAACATCCAAGAAATATGGGATAACATTAAGAGACCAAACTTAAGAGTCATTGGGATACAGGAAGGGACAGAGGTCCAAACCAAAGGAATGAGCAGTCTATTCAATGAAATAATACGAGAAAACTTCCCAGACTTGAAGAATGAGACAGAATCCCAAATCCTGGAAGCCTAGAGGACGCCAAATGTGCAAAATTATAAGAGATCCACACCTAGACACATTATAATGAAGATGCCCAACATACAGAATAAGGAGAGAATTTTTAAAGCTACAAGAGAAAGGAAGCAGATTACATTAAGGGGTAAACCAATCAGGATAACAGCTGATCTTTCAACACAGACTCTGAAAGCTAGAAGATCCTGGAATAACATATTTCAAACACTGAAAGAAAATGGGTTCCAACCAAGAATTGTGTATCCAGTGAAATTAAGCTTCAGGATGGAAGATGAAATTAAAACCTTCCAGGATAAACAAAAGTTAAAAGAATTTCCAGCTAGAAAACCATCTCTTCAAAACATCCTCACCAAAGCATTACAGGAAGAGGAAATGGAAAATAACAATGAAAACCAACAGTGGGATGGAGGACAGTAAAGGGGGGGGAAAATAATCAAAGAGGAAAACAAACCATGTTTAGTAACAGAAATAAACAAATATGGCTGGAAGAACAACACATATCTCAATAATAACCCTAAATGTTAATGGCTTAAACTCACCAATTAAGAGACACAGGCTAGTAGAATGGATCACAAAACAAGACCCAACAATATGCTGCCTACAGGGGACCCATTTGATAGGAAAAGACATACATAGGCTGAAGGTGAAAGGTTGGGAAAAATCATATCACTCATATGGACTTCGGAAAAAAGCAGGAGTGTCCATACTCATATCAAATAAAACAGATTTCAAGCCAAGGTTAATTAAAAGGGATAAAGAGGGACACTACATACTGCTTAAGGGAACCATACACCAACAAGACATAACAATCATAAATATTTATGCCCCAAACAATGGTGCAGCTATGTTCGTCAAACAAACTCTTCTCAAGTTCAAGAGTCTAATAGACCACCATACAATAATCATGGGAGAGTTCAACACACCTCTCTCGCCACTGGACACATCTTCCAAACAAAAGTTGAATAAGGAAACTATAGAACTCAATAACACTATTAATAACCTAGACCTAATTGACATATATAGAGTATACCACCCAACATCAAGCAGTTACACTTTTTTCTCAGCAGCACATGGATTCTTCCCAAAAATAGATCATATATTATGTCACAGAGAAACTCTTAGACAATATAAAGGAGTAGAGATAATACCATGCATCTTATCTGATCATAATGGAATGAAACTCAAAATCAATGATAAAAGAAGGAAGGAAAAAGCATACATCACTTGGAGAATGAACAATAGGTTACGGAATGATCAATGGGTTATAGAAGACATCAAGGAGGAAATTAAAAAATTCTTAGAGATTAATGAAAACACAGACACAACATATCGGAATCTATGGGACACATTGAAAGCAGTTCTAAGAGGAAAATTCATTGCTTGGAGTTCATTCCTTAAAAAAAGAAAAAACCAACAAATAAATGATCTCATACTTCATCTCAAAATCCTAGAAAAAGAAGAGCAAAACAACAGCAAAAGAAGTAGAAGGCAAGAAATAATGAAAATCAGAGCTGAAATTAATGAAATCAAAACAAAAGAAACAATTGAAAAAATTGACAAAACTAAAAGTTAGTTCTTTGAAAAAATAAACAAAATCGACAGACCCTTAGCAATGCTAGTGAAGAGAAGAAGAGAGAGAACTCAAATTACTAGCATACGGGATGAAAAAGGCAATATCACAACAGACACATCAGAAATACAGAAGATAATCAAAAACTATTTTGAATCCTTATACTCCAATAAATTAGAAGATAGTGAAGGCATAGATAAATTTCTTAAGTCATATGATCTGCCCAGATTGAGTCAGGAGGATATAGACAAGCTAAACAGACCAATATCAATTGAGGAAATAGAAGAAACCATCAAAAGACTACCAACTAAGAAAAGCCCAGGACCGGATGGGTATACAGCACAGTTTTACAAAACCTTTAAAGAGGAACTAATACCAATACTTTTCAAGCTACTTCGGGAAATAGAAAAAGAGGGAGAACTTCCAAATTCATTCTATGAGGCCAACATCACCCTGATACCTAAACCAGACAAAGACACTTCAAAGAAAGAAAACTACAGACCAATATCTCTAATGAACCTAGATGCAAAAATCCTCAATAAAATTCTGGCGAATCGGATACAAAAACATATCAAAAAAATTGTGCACCATGATCAAGTAGGATTCATCCCTGGGATGCAAGGCTGGTTCAATATACGGAAATCAATAAATGTTATTCACCACATCAATAGACTTAAAAATAAGAACCATATGATCATCTCGATAGATGCGGAAAAAGCATTCGACAAAGTACAGCATCCCTTTATGTTCAAAACTCTAGAAAAACTAGGGATAACAGGAACTTACCTCAATATTGTAAAAGCAATCTATGCTAAGCCTCAGGCTAGCATCATTCTGAATGGAGAAAAACTGAAGGCATTCCCTCTAAAATCTGGAACAAGACAGGGATGCCCTCTCTCTCCACTTCTGTTCAACATAGTTCTCAAAACACTGGCCAGAGCAAATAGACAGACGAAAGAAATTAAAGGCATTAAAATAGGAAAAGAAGAACTTAAACTATCACTATTTGCAGATGATATGATGCTATACCTAGCAGACCCAAAAGGCTCTACAAACAAACTATTAGAGCTAATAAATGAATTCAGCAAAGTGGCAGGATATAAAATCAACACGCATAAATCAAAGGCATTCCTGTATATCAGTGACAAATCCTCTGAAATGGAAATGAGGACAACCACTCCATTCACAATATCTTCCAAAAAATTAAAATACTTGGGAATCAACCTAACAAAAGAGGTGAAAGACTTATACAATGAAAACTACAGAACCCTAAAGAGAGAAATAGAAGAAGATCTTAGAATATGGAAAAATATACCCTGTTCATGGATAGGCAGAACTAACATCATCAAAATGGCAATATTACCAAAAGTTCTCTATAGGTTTAATGCAATGCCAA
Organism: Marmota monax; assembly: GCF_021218885.2. Taxonomy (NCBI): domain Eukaryota; kingdom Metazoa; phylum Chordata; class Mammalia; order Rodentia; family Sciuridae; genus Marmota; species Marmota monax. The sequence continues at coordinate 9,285 of NW_026693199.1, read as the reverse complement.
TCAAAATCCCAACAGCATTTCTTGTAGAAATAGAGAAAGCAATCATGAAATTCATATGGAAAAATAAAAGACCCAGAATAGCAAAAACAATGATAAGCAGGAAGTGTGAATCAGGCTGTATAGTGATAACAGACTTCAAACTATACTACAGAGCAATAGTAACAAAAACAGCATGGTACTGGTACCAAAACAGGCGGGTGGACCAATGGCACAGAATAGAGGACACAGAAACCAATTCACAAAACTACAACTATCTTATATTTGATAAAGGGGCTAAAAGCATGCAATGGAGGAATGATAGCATCTTCAACAAATGGTGCTGGGAAAACTGGAAATCCATATGCAACAAAATGAAATTGAATCCCTTTCTCTCACCATGCACAAAAGTTAACTCAAAATGGATCAAGGAGCTTGATATCAAATCAGAGACACGGTGTCTGATAGAAGAAAAAGTTGGCTACGATCTACATACGGTGGGGTTGGGCTCCAAATTCCTCAATAGGACACCCATAGCACAAAAGTTAATAACTAGAATCAACAAATGGGACTTACTCAAACTAAAAAGTTTTTTCTCAGCAAAAGAAACAATAAGAGAGGTAAATAGGGAACCTACATCCTGGGAACAAATCTTTACTCCTCACACTCCAGATAGAGCCCTAATATCCAGAGTATACAAAGAACTCAAAAAATTAGACAATAAGAGAACAAACAACCCAATCAACAAATGGGCCAAGGACCTGAACAGAAACTTCTCAGAGGAGGACACACAGTCAATCAACAAGTATATGAAAAAATGCTCAACATCTCTGCAGTCAGAGAAATGCAAATCAAAACCACCCTAAGATACCATCTCACTCCAGTAAGATTGGCAGCCATTATGAAGTCAAACAACAACAAGTGCTGGCGAGGATGTGGGGAAAAGGGTACACTTGTACATTGCTGGTGGGACTGCAGATTGGTGCAGCCAATTTGGAAAGCAGTATAGAGATTTCTTGGAAAGCTGGGAATGGAGCCACCATTTGACCCAGCTATTCCCCTTCTTGGTCTATTCCCTAAAGACCTAAAAAGAGCATGCTACAGGGACACTGCTACATCGATGTTCATAGCAGCACAGTTCACAATAGCAAGACTGTGGAACCAACCTAGATGCCCTTCAATGGATGAATGGATAAAAAAAATGTGGCATTTATACACAATGGAGTATTACTCTGCATTAAAAAATGACAAAATCATAGAATTTACAGGGAAATGGATGGCATTAGAGCAGATTATGCTAAGTGAACTAGCCAATCCCTAAAAAACAAATGCCAAATGTCTTCGTTGATATAAGGAGAGTAACTAAGAACAGAGTAGGTCGAAGAGCATGAGAAGAAGATTAATATTAAACAGGGATGAGAGGTGGGAGGGAAAGGGAGAGAGAAGGGAAATTGCATGGTAATGGAAGGAGACCCTCAGGGTTATACAGTGGAGGGGGTAGAGAGAGAGGAGGGGAGGGGAGGGGAGAGGTGGGGATGGGGGATGTTGGAAGATGGGAAAGGCAGCGGAGCACAACAGACACTAGTATGGCAATATGTAAATCAATGGATGTGTAACTGATGTGATTCTGCAATCTGTGTATGGGGTGAAGGTGGGAGTTCATAACCCACTTGAATCAAAGTGTGGAATATGATATGTCAAGAAATTTGTAATGTTTTGAACAACCCACACTAAAAAATTAAAAAAAAGAACTAGAGTTATGATTAGGGCCACTTTTAGGGTTATGGTTAGGTCTAGGTCTAGTTTTATGGTTAGGTATAATTTTAGGGTGATGTTAGAGCTAGGATAAGTGTTAGGGTCCGAGTCAGGGTCAAGGTTAGTTTTAGGGTTAGGGCTAGGGTTATCATTAGGGTAAGAGTAGAGGACAGGGTTAGATTTCGAGTTAGGGTTAGGTTTAGGTTTAGGACTAATGTTACTCTTAGGTTTAGCATAGCTGTTATGGATTGAGCTAGGGTTAGGACTACAGTAAGGTTTAGGTTTATGGTTAGGTCTGGAGTTAGGTATTCGGCTGGGTTAGAGTAGGTTTAGGTTTAGGCTAGGTTTATCATGAGGTTTATGATTAGGTTTAGGGTAATGGGTGGGGTTAGAGCTATGGTTAAGGCTAGGGTTAAGTTTAGGATAAGGACTATGTTTAGGGTTTGGTTTAGGGTAGAGTTTTAAGCTAAGGTTAAGGGTAAGAGTCAGGGATTGAGTAAGTGTTAGGGCTTGGTTGAGGCTTTGGGTGAGAATCAGGGCTAGGGATAGAGTTAGGGTAAGGGTTTTGTCTAGGTATACTATTAGGTTTAGGATTATGGTAAGGGAAATGGATAGAGTTTGAGCTCGGGTTTGGGCTATGGATACGGTTAGTATTAGGGTTAGGATGAGGGTTAGGGTTTGGCCTAGGGTTATGTTTAAGTTAAGGGTTAGGGTTTGAGCTAGAGTTAGGGCTAATGCTAGGTTAATGGTTAGGTTCAGCATTAGGTTTAGTGATAGGATTATGGTAGTTTTAGGGTTAGGGTTAGGGTTAGGGCTAGGCTTATCAATAGGGTTAGGATAAGGGTTAGGGTAATCGATATTTTTAGATGTAGGTTTAGGTTTAAGATTAGGGTTAGATTTAGTTTTTGGTTTAGTGTGAAGTCTATGGTTATGTTTAGGTTTATTTTATGGGTTATGGTTTGAGCTAGGGTTAGGGCTATGGAGAGTGGTAAATTTAGGGTTAGGTTTAGGGTTAGTTTTCCAGTTATGGTTAGGGTTAATGTTAGGGTTACGGCTAGGGTTATCAATAAGGTTAGGTTTATAGTTAGGGTAATGTGTAGGTTTAGAGCTAGTTTTAAGGATAGGCTTAAGTTAATTGTTTGGGCTAGGGTTAGGGTTAGAGTTAGGGATAGGTTTAATTTTAAATTTATGGTAAGTGTTAAGCTTTGAGTAAGGTTTAGAACTAAGACTAGGATTAGGGTTAGGATCAGGGATAAGGATAGGGTTAGGATTATGCTTAGGGTTAGATTTAGGCCCAAGATTCACTCTAGGTGTTTTGTTAGGTTAAGGCATAGAGTTAGGGCTATATGTAATGTAAGAGCTAGTATTATGATTAGGGCTGGTTGTAGGGTTAGGGTTATGGTTAGGTCTAGTGTTAGGTTTAAATTTTAAGTTATGGTCAGGTTTAGAGATAGCTTAGTGTTAAATGCAGGGTCAGTGTTCAGGTTAGAGTTAGAGTTAAGGTTAAAGCCAGAATTAGGACTAGGTTTATGTCTAAGGGTAGGGTTAGTCTTTGTGTTAAGAGTTATTGTTAGGAAAGGCAGTAGAATACAACAGACACTAGTATGGCAATATGTAAATCAATGGATGTGTAACTGATGTGATTCTGCAATCTGTATACGGGGTAAAAATGGGAGTTCATAACCCACTTGAATCAAAGTGTGAAATATGGTATATCAAGAACTATGTTGACAGAGCTTCCAATCACTCCTGCAAGGTAGGCGGGCCTGCAACCCACCGGAAGAAGAGGAGCACCGGCCTGCTGAGAGGCAGAGCCGCCCCCCACCCCCCGCGCCTGCCATGTAGGTGGAACTGTGACCACCGACAGAAAAGGCCCAGTGGCCTGTGGCGGGACAGAGCTTCCAATCACTCCTGCAAGGTAGGCGGGCCTGTGACCCACAGGCAGAAGAGGAGCAGCAGCCTGCTGAGGGGCAGAGCCACCCCCCACCCCCTGCGCCTGCCAGGTAGGCGGAACTGTGACCACCGACAGAAAAGGCCCAGTGGCCCGCGGCGGGACAGAGCTTCCAATAACTCCTGCAAGGTAGGCGGGCTTGCAACCCACCGGCAGAAGAGGAGCAGCGGCCTGCTGAGAGGCAGAGCTGCCCCCTCCCCCCGCGCCTGCAAGGTAGACGGAACTGTGACCACCATCAGGACAGGCCAGACCTGCAACCGACAGACAGAACAGGCCCAGTGGCCTGAGGAAGGGTAGAGCCGCCCTGCCCCCCACGCCTGCAAGTTAGGCAGACCTGCGACCCACTGGCAGAACAGCCCCAGAGGCCTGCAGAGGGGCAGTGCCGCTGCCTGCGCCTGCAAAGTAGGCAGAACTGCGACCACCAACAAAACAAGCCTAGCGGCCCGTAGAGGAACAGAGCCGCCGCCTGCACCTGCAAGGTAGGCGGACATGCTACCGACCGGCAGAGCAGGCCCAGTGGCCTTCCGGCATTGTAGGCACATTGCCCCAATTGGAGGAGGGGCAGAGCCACCGCCCGCACCAGCGAGGGAGACTTTGCAACTATACAAGACCAATATAAATATATAGGGGGAAAATTCAATAGCACAACAGTTTCACCAAGTAGAAAGGAATGTGAACAGTATGAAGAGACAAGGAAAGAAAGGACCACAAGCAATGCAGGTCAACTCAACGTTAGAAGAGGTAATAGCTGCAGCAGATGGAATATCAGATAAAGAATTCAGGATATACATGCTTCAGAGGATCTGGAGTATCAAGGAAGACATTAAACAGCAAAATCAGACAATGAAAGATCACTTCGACAATGAATTACGCAAACAAATCCAGGAAGCAAAGGATCAACTATACAGGGAGATAGAGGTTATAAAAAACAAACAAACAGAAATCCTAGAAATGCAGGAAGCAATAAACCAACTTAAAAACTCAATGGAGAATACTACCAGCAGAGTAGAACACTTAGAAGATAGAACATCAGACAATGAAGACAAAGTATTTCAACTTGAAAAGAACATAGACAGCTCAGCAAGACTGTTAAGAAACCATGAGCAGAACATCCAAGAAATATGGGATAACATCAAGAGACCAAATTTAAGAGTCATTGGGATACAGGAAGGGACAGAGTTTCAAACCAAAGGAATGAGCAATCTATTCAATGAAATAATACGAGAAAACTTCCCAGACTTGAAGAATGAGACAGAATCCCAAATCCTGGAAGCCTAGAGGACGCCAAATGTGCAAAATCATGAGACCCACACCTAGACATATTATAATGAAGATGCTCAACATACAAAATAAGGAGAGAATTTTAAAAGCTACAAGAGAAAGGAAGCAGATCACATTTAGGGGTAAGCCAATCAGGATAACAGCTGATCTTTCAACACAGACTCTGAAAGCTAGAAGATCCTGGAATAACATATTTCAAACACTGAAAGAAAATGGGTTCCAACCAAGAATTGTGTTTCCAGTAAAATTAAGCTTCAAGATGGAAGATGAAATTAAAACCTTCCACGATAAACAAAAGTTAAAAGAATTTGCAGCTGGAAAACCATCTCTTCTAAACATCCTTGGCAAAACATTACAGGAAGACGAAATGGAAAATAACAATGAAAACCAACAGTGGTAGGTAGGGCAGTAAAGGGGGGAAAATAATCAAAGAGGAAAACAAACCATGTTTAGTAACAGAAATAAACAAATATGGCTGGAAGAACAACACATATCTCAATAATAACCCTAAATGTTAAAGGCTAAAACTCACCAATCAAGAGACACAGGCTAGTAGAATGGATCACAAAACAAGACCCAACAATATGCTGCCTACAGGAGACCCATTTGATAGGAAAAGACATACATAGGCTGAAGGTGAAAGGTTGGGAAAAATCATATCACTCATATGGACTTCGGAAACAAGCAGGAGTGTCCATACTCATATCAAATAAAATAGATTTCAAGCCAAAGTTAATCAAAAGGGATAAAGAGGGACACTACATACTGCTTAAGGGAACCATACACCAACAAGACATAACAATCATAAATATATATGCCCCAAACAATGGTGCAGCTATGTTCGTCAAACAAACTCTTCTCAAGTTCAAGAGTCTAATAGACCACCATACAATAATCATGGGAGACTTCAACACACCTCTCTCGCCACTGGACAGATCTTCCAAACAAAAGTTGAATAAGGAAACTATAGAACTCAATAACACAATTAATAACCTAGACTTAATTGACATATATAGAATATACCACCCAACATCAAGGAGTTACACTTTTTTCTCAGCAGCACATGGATCCTTCTCAAAAATAGATCATATATTATGTCACAGGGAAACTCTTAGACAATATAAAGGAGTAGAGATAATACCATGCATTCTATCTGATCATAATGGAATGGAACTGAAAATCAACGATAAAAGAAGGAAGGGAAAAGAATACATCACTTGGAGAATGAACAATAGGTTACTGAATGATCAATGGGTTATAGAAGACATCAAGGAAGAAATTAAAAAATTCTTAGAGATTAAAGAAAACACAGACACAACATATCGGAATCTATGGGACACATTGAAAGCAGTTCTAAGAGGAAAATTCATTGCTTGGAGTTCATTCCTTAAAAAAAGAAAAAACCAACAAACAAATGATCTCATACTTCATCTCAAAATCCTAGAAAAAGAAGAGCAAAACAACAGCAAAAGAAGTAGAAGGCAAGAAATAATGAAAATCAGAGCTGAAACTAATGAAATCAAAACAAAAGAAACAATTGAAAAAATTGACAAAACTAAAAGTTGGTTCTTTGAAAAAATAAACAAAATCGACAGACCCTTAGCCATGCTAATGATGAGAAGAAGAGAGAGAACTCAAATTACTAACATACGGGATGAAAGAGGCAATATCACAACAGACACATCAGAAATACAGAAGATAATCAAAAATTATTTTGAATCCTTATACTCCAGTAAATTAGAAGATAGTGAAGGCATAGATACATTTCTTAAGTCATATGATCTGCCCAGATTGAGTCAGGAGGATATAGACAAGCTAAACAGACCAATATCAATTGAGGAAATAGAAGAAACCATCAAAAGACTACCAACTAAGAAAAGCCCAGGACTGGATGGGTATACAGCAGAGTTTTACAAAACCTTTAAAGAGGAACTAATACCAATACTTTTCAAGCTACTTCAGGAAATAGAAAAAGAGGGAGAACTTCCAAATTCATTCTATGAGGCCAACATCACCCTGATACCTAAACCAGACAAAGACACTTCAAAGAAAGAAAACTACAGACCAATATCTCTAATGAACCTAGATGCAAAAATCCTCAATAAAATTCTGGCGAATCGGATACAAAAACATATCAAAAAAATTGTGCACCATGATCAAGTAGGATTCATCCCTGGGATGCAAGGCTGGTTCAATATACGGAAATCAATAAATGTTATTCACCACATCAATAGACTTAAAAATAAGAACCATATGATCATCTCGATAGATGCGGAAAAAGCATTCGACAAAGTACAGCATCCCTTTATGTTCAAAACTCTAGAAAAACTAGGGATAACAGGAACTTACCTCAATATTGTAAAAGCAATCTATGCTAAGCCTCAGGCTAGCATCATTCTGAATGGAGAAAAACTGAAGGCATTCCCTCTAAAATCTGGAACAAGACAGGGATGCCCTCTCTCACCACTTCTGTTCAACATAGTTCTTGAAACACTGGCCAGAGCAATTAGACAGACAAAAGAAATTAAAGGCATCAAAATAGGAAAAGAAGAACTTAAATTATCACTATTTGCAGATGACATGATTCTATACCTAGCAGACCCAAAAGGGTCTACAAAGAAACTATTAGAGCTAATAAATGAATTCAGCAAAGTGGCAGGATATAAAATCAACACGCATAAATCAAAGGCATTCCTGTATATCAGCGACAAATCCTCTGAAATGGAAATGAGGACAACCACTCCATTCACAATATCCTCAAAAAAAAAAATACTTGGGAATCAACTTAACAAAAGAGGTGAAACACTTATACAATGAAAACTACAGAACCCTAAAGAGAGAAATAGAAGAAGATCTTAGAATATGGAAAATATACCCTGTTCATGGATAGGCAGAACTAACATCATCAAAATGGCGATATTACCAAAAGTTCTCTATAGGTTTAATGCAATGCCAATCAAAATCCCAACAGCATTTCTTGTAGAAATAGAGAAAGCAATCATGAAATTCATATGGAAAAATAAAAGACCCAGAATAGCAAAAACAACTCTAAGCAGGAAGTGTGAATCACGCGGTATTGCGATACCAGACTTCAAACTATACTACAGAGCAATAATAACAAAAACAGCATGGTACTGGTACCAAAACAGGCGGGTGGACCAATGGTACAGAATAGAGGACACAGAAACCAATCCACAAAACTACAACTACCTTATATTTGATAAAGGGGCTAAAAGCATGCAATGGAGGAAGGATAGCATCTTCAACAAATGGTGCTGGGAAAACTGGAAATCCATATGCAACAAAATGAAACTGAATCCCTTTCTCTCACCATGCACAAAAGTGAATTCAAAATGGATCAAGGAGCTTGATATCAAATCAGAGACACAGTGTCTGATAGAAGAAAAAGTTGGCTACGATCTACATACTGTGGGGTCGGGCTCCAAATTCCTCAATAGGACACCCATAGCACAAAAGTTAATAACTAGAATCAACAAATGGGACTTACTCAAACTAAAAAGTTTTTTCTCAGCAAAAGAAACAATAAGAGAGGTAAATAGGGAGCCTACATCCTGGGAACAAATCTTTACTCCTCACACTTCAGATAGAGCCCTAATATCCAGAGTATACAAAGAACTCAAAAACTTAGACAATAAGAGAACAAACAACCCAATCAACAAATGGGCCAAGGACCTGAACAGAAACTTCTCAGAGGAGGACATACAATCAATCAACAAGTACATGAAAAAATGCTCACCATCTCTAGCAGTCAGAGAAATGCAAATCAAAACCACCCTAAGATACCATCTCACTCCAGTTAGATTGGCAGCCATTATGAAGTCAAACAACAACAAGTGCTGGCGAGGATGTGGGGAAAAGGGTACACTTGTACATTGCTGGTGGGACTGCAGATTGGTGCAGCCAATTTGGAAAGCAGTATGGAGATTTCTTGGAAAGCTGGGAATGGAGCCACCATTTGACCCAGCTATTCCCCTTCTCGGTCTATTCCCTAAAGACCTAAAAAGAGCATGCTACAGGGACACTGCTACATCGATGTTCATAGCAGCACAATTCACAATAGCAAGACTGTGGAACCAACCTAGATGCCCTTCAATAGATGAATGGATAAAAAAAATGTGGCATTTATACACAATGGAGTATTACTCTGCATTAAAAAATGGCAAATCATAGAATTTGCAGGGAAATGGATGGCATTAGAGCAGATTATGCTAAGTGAAGCTAGCCAATCCCTAAAAAACAAATGCCAAATGTCTTCTTTGATATAAGGAGAGTAACTAAGAACAGAGTAGGTCGAAGAGCAT
>NW_026693198.1:0-8409 GCF_021218885.2 Marmota monax | reverse complement strand
ACTTTCCCACTAGCCCTATCACTAGTTCTAAACCTATCCCTTACCATAACCCTAACCCTAGCCCTAAACTTAGTCCTAACCCTTGCCATATCCATAGCCCAAACACTAAACTTAGATCATAATCTATCTCTTAATCTAACCCTAACCCTAAGCCTTTTCCTAACCCTAACACTAAGCCTAACCCTAACACTAATCCTAAAACTAGCCTTAATCTTAACCCTAGACCGAAAACAAACCAAGCCATAAGCTCTATCCATAACCCTTAAACTAAACCAAAACCCAACCATACACCTACTCCTAACCCTAGCCCTTATTCAAGTTGTAAGCCGAACCCTAAAACTAACCTGACACTGACTCTGACACTAACACTAATCCTACCTCTAAACATTACCCTAATCCTAACACTAACCCTAACACTAAACCTAACCCTAATATTAAGCATAAAATTAGCCCTAATCGTAACCCTTGTACTTACATTAGCCGTAATCCTAACCCTAGAACTAACATAACCCTAATACGACCCCAAACCCGAGTTTAACCCTAACCTTAACCCTAATCCTAGCCTTATCCCTAATCATAACCATAATCCTAGCCCTAACCCTATACATTACCATAAAAATGACCCTAATCCTAATGCTAACCCTAGGCCTAAACTTTACCCTATCTCTAATCCTATCCCTATCCATTTCCCTAAACCTAAAATGAAGCCTAATTCTAAGCCTATCACTACCCAAACCCTTACCCTAATGCTAATTCAATCCCTAAATTTAAGCCTGAACCTATTCCAAACACTAACCTAGACCTTCACCTTCATAATACCCCTAGCCCTAAAGCTGACCTTCAACCTAAACCTAAACCTTACACTAGACATGCCCATAATCCTAACCCTAAAATTATCTTTAATCATAATTCTAGAGTTGAAATTAGCAATACTCCTAATCCTAGCCCTAACCCTAAAACAAACCCTAGCCCTCATTCTATCCCTAAACCTAGCCTTAATCATAACCCTAATCCTAACCCTTATTCTAAACATCACCCTACCTCTAAAATTAGCTATAACACCATCCCTTACCCTAAAATAAATCCTAAATCTAACCCTAATCTATGCTTAAGCTGAACAATAACCATAGACCTAATCCTAGCCCTAATTTAGCCCTATCTCTAACCCTAACCCTAACCTTAGCCCTAAGACTAACAACAATTCTCACACTAGCCCTATCACTAGTTCTAATCCTAGCCCTTACCATAACCCTAACCCTAGACCTAACCCTTGCCCAATCCTTAGTCCCAGCCCTAACCCTAAGCCTAAGCCTCACACTAACACTAAACCTAATCCTAATGCTAATAATAAAACTAGCCCTAACCCTACTGGTAGCAGTAAAACAAAACTGAGCATTAGCCCCAAACCTAAACCGAGCTAAAATCCAAGCCCAACACTACACCTAGACCTAACCATAGTATTAATTTGAGTCCAAAACCTAACCTTAAAATTATACCTGACACTAACTCATATGTTAAAATCACCCTAGCTCAAAAGACTATCCTAAACTTAAACCAAAACTTAACAGTAACTCTAGCCCTTATTTGAGTCCTAACCCTAACCCTGACCCTGACTCATATCCTAAAACTTACCCTAGCTCTAAATATCACCCTAACCTTAAACTTAACCCTAATACTAAAACTAACCCTAACCCTAAAATCAACCCTAATTTTAACCCTAGTTCTTTTTTTTTTAATTTTTTATTGTTGGTTGTTCAAAACATTACATAGTTCTTGACATATCATATTTCACACTTTGATTCAAGTGGGTTATGAACTCCCATTTTTACCCGTATACATATTGCAGAATCACATCAGTTACACATCCATTGATTTACATATTGCCATACTAGTGTCTGTTGTGTTCTGCTGCCTTTCCTATCCTCTGCTATCCCCCCTCCCCTCCCCTCCCCTCCCCTCTTCTCTCTCTACCCCATCTACTGTCATTCATTTCTCCCCCTTGTATTATTTTCCCTTTCCCCTCACTTCCTCTTGTATGTACTTTGTATAACCCTGAGGGTCTCCTTCCATTTCCATGCAATTTCCCTTCTCTCTCCCTTTCCCTCCCACCTCTCATCCCTGTTTAATGTTAATCTTCTTCTCATGCTCTTCGTCCCTACTCTGTTCTTAGTTACTCTCCTTATATCAAAGAAGACATTTGGCATTTGTTTTTTAGGGATTGGCTAGCTTCACTTAGCATAATCTGCTCTAATGCCATCCATTTCCCTGCAAATTCTATGATTTTGTCATTTTTTTAATGCAGACTAATACTCCATTGTGTATAAATGCCACTTTTTTTATCCATTCATCTATTGAAGGGCATCTAGGTTGGTTCCACAGTCAATCAAATCAGAGACACGCCGTCTGATAGAAGAAAAAGTTGGCTACGATCTACATACTGTGGGATTGGGCTCCAAATTCCTCAATAGGACACCCATAGCACAAAAGTTAATAACTAGAATCAACAAATGGGACTTACTCAAACTAAAAAGTTTTTTTCTCAGCAAAAGAAACAATAAGAGAGGTAAATAGGGAACCTACATCCTGGGAACAAATCTTTACTCCTCACACTTCAGATAGAGCCCTAATATCCAGAGTATACAAAGAACTCAAAAAATTAGACAATAAGAGAACAAACAACCCAATCAACAAATAGGCAAAGGACCTGAACAGACACTTCTCAGAGGAGGACACACAGTCAATCAACAAGTACATGAAAAAATGCTCACCATCTCTGCAGTCAGAGAAATGCAAATCAAAACCACCCTAAGATACCATCTCACTCCAGTTAGATTGGCAGCCATTATGAAGTCAAACAACAACAAGTGCTGGCGAGGATGTGGGGAAAAGGGTACACTTGTACATTGCTGGTGGGACTGCAAATTGGTGCAGCCAATTTGGAAAGCAGTATGGAGATTTCTTGGAAAGCTGGGAATGGAACCACCATTTGACCCAGCTATTCCCCTTCTCGGTCTATTCCCTAAAGACCTAAAAAGAGCATGCTACAGGGACACTGCTACATCGATGTTCATAGCAGCTCAATTCACAATAGCAAGACTGTGGAACCCTAGTTCTTATAATAGTGATTGCCCTAACCCTAGTCCTAACCCTAACACAAAACTAGCCTTAATCCAAACCCTAAACCTAACTTTAACCCTAACCCTACCATAACTCTAGCCCTCACATTAGCTCATACTCTCTCACTTATACTAAGTGAAACCCTAACCCTAATGGTAAACCTAGACCTATCCCTAATCCTTAGGCTAACCAAAATCCTAACCCTATTAATAGTCCTGACTCTAGCCCTCATTCTTGATCTAATCCTATCCCAAATGCTTACACTAACCCTGACCCTTATTCTGACCCTAACACAATCCCTAGGTCTAAAACTACCCTCAACTTAGAGCAAACCCTAACACTTGCCATACCACTAACTTATACCTAAATCTAACCCTAACCCTAGCCCTAAGACTAACTCTAACTCTCACATTATCCCTATCCCTAGTTCTAAGCCAATCCATTAACATAACCCTAACCCTAGCCCTAACCCTTGCCCTATCCTTAGTTCTAGCCCTAAAACTGGATCTAACCCTAACTCGAAATCAAACCCTAAACCTAAGCCTAACATTAAAACTAGCCCTAATACTGATGCTAATCGTAAAACTAGCCCTAACCCTAACCCTAGCAGTAAAACAAATTGAGAAATAGCCCTAACCATAAACCTTAACTTAAACCAAACACTAACACTACTCCTAGACCTCACCATAGCCTTAATTCTAGTCCTAACCCTAACCTTAAATCTAACCCTGACTCTGACTCATATCCTAACACTCACCCTAGCTCTAAACACCCTCCTAAACTTAAACTGAAACTTAAAAGTAAACCTATTCCTAATTCGAGTCTTAATCCTAACCTGACCCTGACTCATATCCTAACACTAAACCTAGCTCTAAATATCATTCTAACCTTAAACCTAACCTTAACACTAGACTTACCCCTAACCCTAACCCTAAAACTAATCGTAATTGTAACCCTAGTACTTACATTATCCAGTGCCCTAACATTAGCCCTAACCCTAACAGAAAAACTAGCCCTAATCCAAACCCTAAACCTAGATTTAACCCTAACCCTAACTCTAACCATAACCCTAGTTTTAAGGCTATCCCTTACCCTATGAATAACCCTAAACATAAACCGAACTAAAACTAACCCAAATGGTAGACCTAGACCTATGCCTAATCTTTAGGCTAACCAAAATTCTAACCTTATTAATAGTCCTGGCCCTAGCCCTCATTCTAATTTTAATCCTATCCCAAAACCGAATGCTAACCCTGACCCTTCTCCTGATCCTAACACAAACCCTAGTTCTAAACCTGACCCTAACACTAGACTAAAATCTAACACTATCCCTGGACTTAAGCCTATTCCTAAATCTAGCCTTACCTCTAGCCCTGGACCTAAACACAACCTATTCCTAGGCCTAACAATAACACTTATCCTAACACAAAAACTAACCCTATCCTTAGACCTAAACCTACTCCTAATTCTCACTGTAACCCTAACTTGAACTCTAACCCAAACAGTGATTCTGCCTTTAACAGTAAACCTACTTCTAAACCTGACCCTATCTGAAAATCTAAACCTAACACTAGACCTTGGCATAAACTTAACCCTAAAACTAGCCCTAATCATAACCCTAACGCTTACATTACCCACAGATTTAACCCTAGGCCTAAACCTAATACAAAACCTAGAGCTAATCCTAGGCCTTAACCTAGCCCTAAGCATAACCCTAACCCTAACCCTAGCCCTAACCCAAACCTAACCCTACCTTAGTCCTAACCCTAGCTCAAAACCTAACCCTTACTATAAACATAAACCTAGAACTATCCCTGAATCTAACCCTAACTCTAGTCCTAATCCTAACCTTAACCCTAGCCCTAACCCTAGCTCTAAACCTACCCATTACCCTAAATTTAACCCTAACCCTAACCCTAATTGTAACCCTAGCCTTAACCCTAACCATAATTCTAACCCTAAATGGAAAACTAACCCTAGACCTAACCCTAAACTAATACTCACTATAGCCCTAAACATAGATAAAACACTAACCCTTACCACAAACCTAAACATAACCATAGACCTAACCCTAAACTTAAATCTAACCCTGTCCCCAACCCTAAACCTACATATAACCATGTTTATTATCCTAACCCTAACCCTGAACTTAATTATAACAATTTTCCTAATCCTTATCCTAACCCTAGAACTATGCTAATCCTATCCCTAAACATATCCCTAAACCTAACCCTTGCTCTAACCCTAATCACAGCTCAGAACCTAACTCTTATACTAAACATAATACTAACACTAATCCTAGTTCTAACCCATACCTTAACACTAACTCAAGACCTAATCCTAACCATAAGTCTAGCTGTAACCTTAGCTCTAACTGTATCCATTACCCTAATCATAACACAAAACCTAATGTTAACTTTAGGCCTAACCCTATCTCAAGACCTAATCTTAACCATAACCCTAGCCATAAACTTAACTCTAACTCTATCCATTACCCTAAACATAACCCTTTCCCTAATGCTAACCCTAGGCCTAACCCTAAACCTATCACTGACCTCAACCCTATCAATTACCCTAAACTTAACCTGAACCCTAAATCTAACCCTATCATTACCCTAACTATAACCCTAATGCTAATTTGAGCCCTCACCCTAAACTCAAAAATAAAAGAAACCTTAACCATGACCCTGACTTTAATAATTCCCCTAGCTCTAACCTAACCCTTACCCTAAACCTAATCCTTACATTAGACCTAGCCAAAACCTAACCATAAAACTATCCATAACTGTAACCCTAGACCTGACATTAGCCCTAGATATAATCCTAGCCCTAATCCGAACACAAACCCTAGCCCAAATTAGCCCTAAACCTAGCCTTAATCATAACCCTAATCTTTTTTTTAAATTGTACATTATATAATGAAATTTTTATTTTGTATAGTGCAAATAGTATACTCTAAAAACACAAATTATGAATTTATTTGTGCTTACCAACTAATCTTCAATCTATATAAAGCAATGGTCTAATTATAAGAAGAAGTTGGCCAAGTCATAATCATTATATTTAGCATAATCCTACCAGAAAATTGTTAATAGTTTAAGTATAAAGTAGATTTATAAAAATATAGTGAATTCAAATAGTAAAATCTGTTCTTTTTATTATTATTATTAGTTGATCAAAACATTACAAAACTCTTGACATATCATATTTTATATATTTGATTCAAGTGGATTATAAACTTCCATTTTTACCCCATATACAGGTTGGAGAATCACATTGGTTACACATCCACTTTTTTACATACTGCCATACTAGTGTATGTTGTATTCTGCAGAGGACACAGAGGACCAATCCACAAAATTACAACTACCTTATATTTACAAAGGAGCTAAAAGCATGCAATGGAGAAAAGATAACATCTTCAACAAATGGTGCTGGGAAAACTGGAAATCCATATACAACAAAATGAATCTGAATCCCTTTCTCTCGCCATGCAAAAAAGTTAACTCAAAATGGATCAAGGAGATTGATATCAAAACAGAGACTCTGCATCTAATAGAAGAAAAAGTTGGCTTTAATCTATATATTGTGGGGTCGTTCTCCAAATTCCTTAATAGGACACCCATAACACAAGAGTTAAAAACAAGAATCAACAAATGGGACTTACTCAAACTAAAAAGTTTTTTCTCAGCAAGACAAAAAATAAGAGAGGTAAATAGGGAACCTACATCCTGGGAATAAATCTTTACTCCTCTCACTTCAGATACAGCCCTAATATCCAGAGTATACAAAGAACTCAAAAAATTAAACAATAAGAAAACAAATAACCCAATCAACAAATGGGCCAAGGACCTGAACAGAAACTTCTCAGAAGAGGACATACAATCAATCAAAAAGTACATGAAAAATTGCTCACCATCTCTAGCAGTCAGAGAAATGCAAATTAAAACCACCCTAACATACTATCTCACTCCAGTAAGATTGGTAGCCATTATGAAATCAAACAATAACAAGTGCTGGCGAGGATGTGGGGAAAAGGGTACACTTGTACATTGCTGGTGGGACTGCAAATTGATGCAACCAATTTGGAAAGCAGTATGGAGATTTCTTGGAAAGCTGGGAATGGAACCACCGCTTGACCCAGCTATTCCCCTTCTCGGTCTATTCCCTAAAGACCTAAAAAGAGCATGCTACAGGGACACTGCTACATCGATGTTCATAGCAGCACAATTCACAATAGCAAGACTGTGGAACCAACCTAGATGCCCTTCAATAGATGAATGGATAAAAAAAATGTGGCATTTATACACAATGGAGTATTACTCTGCATTAAAAAATGACAAAATCATAGAATTTACAGGGAAATGGATGGCATTAGAGCAGATTATGCTAAGTGAAGCTAGCCAATCCCTAAAAAACAAATGCCAAATGTCTTCTTTGATATAAGGAGAGTAACTAAGAACAGAGTAGGTCGAAGAGCATGAGAAGAAGATTAATATTAAACAGGGATGAGAGGTGGGAGGGAAAGGGAGAGAGAAGGGAAATTGCATGGAAATGGAAGGAGACCCTCAGAGCTATACAAAAGTACATACAAGAGGAAGTGAGGGGAAAGGGAATAATAATACAAGGGGGACAAATGAATGTCAGTAGAGGGGGCAGAGAGAGAAGAGGGGAGGGGAGGGGAGGGGGGATAGCAGAGGATAGGAAAGGCAGCAGAATACAACAGACACTAGTATGGCAATATGTATATCAATGGATGTGTAACTGATGTAATTCTGCAATCTGTATATGGGGTAAAAATGGGAGTTCATAACCCACTTGAATCAAAGTGTGAAATATGATATATCAAGAACTATGTAATGTTTTGAACAGCCAACAATAAAAAATTTAAAAAAAAACAAAGTTAAAAAAAAAGAACTATGTAATGTTTTGAACAACCAACAATAAAAAATTTAAAAAAAAAGAGTTATTGTTAGGGCTAGGACTAGGTTTTTGTTTATGTCTAGTGCTAGAGTTAAGGCTAGATTTAGGATTAGGTTGAGGTCTAGGGCTCGTGGTAGGGTCAGGTTTAGGTTTAAGGTTACTGGTAGAGATAGTGTTAGGGTTTGCTCTTGGGTTAGGGTCAGGTTTAGACCTACGGTTAGTCTTATGTTCAAAATAAGGGTAAGGGTTAGGTTAGGGTTTGGGATAGGGTTAGAGCTAGAATGAGGGCTAGGGTTAGGATTATTAATAGGGTTAGGGTTTTGATTAGCCTAAGGATTAGGGATAGGTCTAGGGTTACCATTAGGGTAA